>NW_022437005.1:10893088-10903804 GCF_009761245.1 Sapajus apella
AAAAAAAAAAAAAAAATATATATATATATATATATAGTTCTATCTGTCAGGGAATTAGAATTCTGAAATCTCCATTTAAGTGAATTTTTTATGGCGTCACCATTCGCTTTTCTTTGGGTTCCTAAACTATAGGACCCAATCTGGGGTTCAGTTAACAGTTTTCTTTCTTTTTTTCCTGAATTCCTGAGCCAGAGCATCAAGCTTTGCCCTCCATTTTCCTGTCTTCACTCACCAAAGTGTCCCCACATACTCCGAAAGTGATCCCAGGGGTTGAATGGAGCTGCACTTTGTCAGCAGGACTGCAGCAGCAGGAGCTGGGCCAGGTTGACATCAAGGCCACAGCCCCAGGGCCCCAGCAACCTCCCCTGTTCCCTCCCACCCAGAGAAACCAGAGTCCCACATGCTGAGGCCTCAATCCAAGGGGTTCTTTTGCAAGTTTAAGGCTGTCCTCCAGGCGCAGAGCCTAACCTGGCTCGGAAGTTGCTCTGTGCCTGTCGTAATGCCATGGACGGTCACCACAAGTAACCGTCACAGTGCCCTGGTAAAGACTCTGCCCTAAAAGAACCGAAGCTAGGAACTGGGGTACCCAGTTTACTCTCGGTCCTCAGAATCGACAGCTGGATCTTTCATTTGCTATGGGTTAATTAAACCTCTTCTGTGGGTTGTGACTCTGCCAGGTACTGGGAGGCAGGGTGAGGATAAATACAGCCCTGCCCTCATGGAGTTTACAGTCCAGTGGGGAAGCTAGACACTAACCAAGAAGCCAGACAAACTGCAATGAGTGCTGGAGATAAACACATGGGAAAGGTAGGACATATCAGCCAGACCTAGTTGGAGGAGGCAGGGATAGGGAGAGAGGAACCTTCCTGTGGGGTCCCACCTGTGACATGGAGCTGAGCAAAAGGTCCCAAGTGAGGTGCGGGGGGCAGGATGATGACGCATGCAAAGGTCCTGAGGCGGGAGAGAGAGAGGGACCACGCAGAGAGTGGGCAAAGGCCTGTGCTGTGACAGCAGGGGACAGGCAGGGCGGGCAGGTCCAGGTCTAGGTTCCATGACCATTTGGCCCATAAGTGATCAGCTGCAGGGAGCCCCTGAGTGATGGGAGGCAAGGGAAGGGAGCAGGACCCGCATATAAACCGAGACTCATGTGAATCTCATGGAGCTCTGCTCCAGAGATTCACAGACGGAGACTGGTGGGCCGGGGAAGCATGTGACAGGCTCTGCATTCAACAGCAGCTGGACTCTGCTGCCAGTGACAAGATCCTCTGGACTTCCCGGGGTCAGGAATGGCAGAGAGGGCCAGGCAGTTGTCTGGCCCCCATCTCAGGTATGTTACTGGCCCAGTAATGCCCAGAGGGCTAGGGGCAGGGTGTCTCCAAGAACAACTTGGGGAAGACACTTTCCTGTAGTGTCACAGGGCCGCACGCCCTCCCCTCACACCCAGTGGTGGATGGAAGCTCTGGCAGAGAAGGCATGCCTGCAGGCAACCCCCTGCCCTAGCAGAGTCACTGTGCCATGGAGTCTCACACCCTGACTTCCCTTCTCAGGTGGGCTCCCGGTGACCAGCAAAGCCACAGAGTGCTGGCTTCCAGCAGCGTTCCGTCACACCATGCAGGCCGCTGACAATGGCTTCACAAACTTCTTGAAGGGAAGGCCCCCTCGGCAGGAGTCCTATTCTGAGAGGGCAGAAGCATTGCCAGGCAGGCCCCAGGCCCATGCACCTGGGCCATAATGGACATGCCAACAGCAGAAAGGCAGCACAGGCCCAGGCTGGGACTGGCCACAAATTCAAACTGGCCTGTGCCAGGACGTTGGCTCTGTGCCCAATCGTCCCAGCTCTCCAACTTAATTGGGGCAGAACTGAGCAGGGCAGAGCTGTGGGGAAGTGGAGCCATCGGCCAGCTAAAGGAGAGGGACCTGGGGGCTGGGATGTGGGACACATCTAACACCGCCTGTGCATGCGGGGTCTCCAGTGATTTTCCTGGAAATGGCTTTTAAGCAAGGGGAAGTCCCACTTCCTACTGACGACAGCCTCTCTGGGGATTCTGCATGTGTTTACCGCAATCACTGACGTCAGGTGGACAGCTCTGCCTGGCTTCCATTGACAGAGGACAAGCAAGACAGCCAGCGCATCCTCCAGAAGCAGAGAGCCTCAGACTCCCCTGAGACCAGACCAAGGAGGTGGATGAGCTCCTAAAGGACCTGCTTAGGAGGGAAGCTGTGTCTTCATCTAGTATTGCACCTGACCCCACAGAGTGGCAGATTCTTCATTGCTTGTTACTGTGATGCTTGTGAGGCTGGCTGGGAATAGGCACTCTCCCTCACCGTGGGACACTGCCCCCAGCCTGGGCCGTGAAGTCAGGGGCCTCCCCCAGCGCCTGTGGGCGGGGCAGGAGCCCAGCTCTGCCGCCCACGCCCACGGTGGGATGCGGTTCTGCCCTGCTGGACCTTGACTTTTCTGCCTCAAAATACAAATTAAATTGGTACAAATTATAATTCTGACACGAAGTTTTAAAGTCGATGGAGCTGTAAGTAGGCGTAAAAGTGTTGGAATGAAGGCATCACATAAACTGAAAATATATTTTCCTCCTTGGGATCCTTGGCTTCCTTCCTTCCTTTCTTTTCTTCCTTTCTTTTTTCCTTTGTTTTATCCTGTTTCCTTCATTTTGTCTTTCCTTCCTCATTTCCTTTCCTCCTTTTTCCTTAATTTCTTTTTTTCTTTTTGCAAAATAAAAATTACGAATTTTACCCCCCACCCACAGAGCTGACAGAGCATTTCTTCCGCGTACCTGCTGCATGCTCTCGTTGTTGCAGGCTCTGGAGATGCAGCATTAAATCAGACTCAGAAGTTTGCCTTCTGGTGTGCTTTGGGACTCCCAGGCGCAGAGGGAAGAGTGGAATCAGGATTGGAAATTGGGACTTAGGATGGGATTGTCATTGGTGATTCTTTAGGGATCTCTTCAGTTTTGTTGCTTGAAGTAATTTTTGTTGTCATTTTTCATACACATCACATCTATTGTAGGCGGGGGTGGTGGATGGGAGACTGGGGAGAAGCTGCAGGAAGGAAGACTTGGGGAGGACGGACTTAGCATTTGCTGTGTGTCTTAAATACACTCTCAGATTTGGAAAGAAAAGTTCTGACAGAAAGTCAGTGTAGTGAATTCCTATAATTGCACGTTGCCTCAGCCTCCATTCTGAATCTAATTTGGACCTTCTCCCACCAGGGGCAGGGCTTTGTCACCCTTGACACGGTGTCCAGGGCTCCACCCACTACTGGTTCCTCAATGTGGCTGACCCAGATATCTGCCTTGTACACCCGCCCCTGGTGACCACCTCCCTGTGGGACAGGCAGATACAGCCCACTGATGGCCGCACAGACCCCACACCCCACAGGGACTTCCCAGACATGCCGCCATGCCCACCTCTCAGCCCCAGGGACCCCATGCAGCCCTTGTCTGATTGCTCTAAACCCATGCGCTGCCCTCTCCCTGGGGTCTGTAAGTGACACGGAGCTTCTGTTGCTTCCTGTGTCTTGTGCTGCCTCCTGAGAATCCCTGACCCACACCCCAACCCAACTATTCTCCTGTCTGGGCTCGGCTCTCCTGGGGAGTGGTTGCCTGGGTAGGAGTCAACTGGACACAGGTCAGACAAGAGCCACAGGGGCATCTGCCAGTTTAAACACATTTCCTTGTGAGAAAGACACTTGGTGACAGGTCCTCCACTTAGGCGTTAGGCAGTTCACCAGGATAACAAGTACTCCGTGCCAGGCATACTGCAAACGTCCACACACACGTCCCTTGGGTTCCCATCAGGGCAGGGTTACAGTTTATAGACACTCTCCAGAAAGACACCTCAAGGCCAAATCAAAGGAAAATCACAACAGTCAGAAATCAAAACAAATCAGTCTAATTGATAAAGATTCTTTTTCACGATATGACATGCATGGGTGGCTGGGCACAGTAGCTTTGGGAGGCAGAGGTGGGAGGATCACTTGAGGCCAGGGGGTCTCAGACCAACCTGGGCAACATAGTTAGACCGTGTCTATACAAACATTTTTTTTTTAAATTACCTGGAGAATTGTGGCATGCACCTGTAGTCCCAGCTGCTTGGGAGGCTGAGGTAGGAGAATCACTTCGGCTCAGGAGTTGGAGGCTGCAGTGAGCTATGATCACACCACTGTACTCCAGCCTGGGCAAGAAAAAAGACATACATGAGGATTGCGGCATCTCAAAAGCAGCCCCTTACCAATGCCATTCTGCAGTTTGAGCCTGAACTGAGAGGTAGTCGAAGGGACAGAGGAGACCACAGGCTTGAGCAGCAGTGGGTGCTCAGCGCTGGGTGCTGCCCCCCATGCTAGGATTTTAAATACTCCTGCAATGCCTCTGCCTCAGGAGCACCATGACTGCTCTCAAGGAAATGCATCCTTGATGTTCCTAGAGAAGGAAGCTGTCACCCTGAGGCCCTCCCGGAGGCCCAGCAGACACTGGTCATTATTTAGACTGCCAGCAGGGGAGAAAAACTGCACATTTAATGAAGCCCTTGGACTTGACCGCAATTTCTTTTACTTTCCTTTGCAATGCCTTCTCCCACTCCCTCATGTTCACGTCCTTACAACACTGTGCACTCATGCTATGCAAATTTAAGTCATGCAACCCTGAAATAATATGGAAATCACTCATGTTTTTGTGCAAAATGTAAAAGAATGTAAATGATGGAAATTATCATTTCATTCAGAGTCACCAGATTTCAAGGCTGGCTAATTGCAGGCTGCATTTTCACTGGGGATCCCCCAAAATGTCCCATTAGCTTTAACTCAAAGCCCTGCTGTTCATGTCAGGACTGCTCTTAGGTCAGGTGAGGGCAGGGGCTGCAAGACCCCTCATAGGACAGCCTTAGCACGGAATTTGCAGGTGACATGCTCCTTCAGTGTGACCTGAATCTCACGGTGAGTGGGCAGAGTTGCAAAGGTCCTCTTGACTGAGTTTCTTTATAATTAAAATTCAAACTCAAATTCACTGGGTGTGGTGGCGCATGGTGCCGTCCCACCTCTTGGGATGCTGAGGTACCGAGGTGGGAGATAGTTTGAGCCAGGAAGTCAAGGCTGTAGTGAACCGTGACTGTGCCACCGCACTTCAACCTGGGCAACAGAGCATGACCCTGTCTCGAAACAAAACAAACCTCAGCTTAACAGACGAATGGGACTATCCTCTATAAGAGTCTTTGTTATTATTATGAATTTTTAAATTGACAAGTAACAACCGTATACATTTCTTGAACTTATTCTCTCTGTCCAACTGAAATGCTGGAAGATTCCTGAAGGAAGGCTAATAGGTCAATGGCACATGCTCTCTTTCCCCGCAACAAATCTGTTTTCCAGGCAAGGTCAGGCGAAGCCTAGGGAAACTGTCATTACTCCAGGGAGTTATAAAAAGTGATAACCAAAATCACAATACTTTATGATGAATTTGTGGTTGGGCTTTGAAATATTTAGAGATATTCATGACACTGAGTACCTAGGGAGCAACCACTAATTGTGTTTTCAGTGAAAAGTTCCCAGGGGACATCTTTTACTTACGCCGTGCTCAGTTAGATTTTCTAAATCAAAGGGAATGCCCTTCATGTAATAAAAATTAATATAAATATATTGATTTTATCACTTTTTTAATAGTACTGGACAGTTTCCAAATGGCTTTCAAATGCGTTGTTCCTTTTACTTCTCAGAATAACCTATAATACTGTTATGTTAGGCAGGGTAGGATAGTCTTTACTGTGGTAACCAATAAACCCCAATCTTTCGATGGCTTAGCCATTGTGCAGTCTGGGCGGGCTGTGTTGTCATGTCTCTCTGGGAGCTGTCTGTCATGTCAATCCAGAGGGTGTGATCCCCAAAGACAGCACAGAAAGGGAGGACCTGGAAGATCACAGAGGAGAGGGCTTTAGGGGCCAGTTCTAGAAAGTTCTCATTGCTGTTGCTCAGACCCCCAGGTCAGAAGTCAGTCACATGCCCCCTACCCAAACAATAAAAAGGTACCAAAGCTTAGCATATACCTCACCAAAGAAGACATACAGATGGCACAAAGAATATGAAAAGAGGGTCCACATCATACATTTTCAGGGAAATGTGAATTAAAACAGAACTGAGATACCACGACATAATGAACAATCAAAATATAGAACACTAACAAACCAAGTCCTGGCCAAGAGGAGGCAACAAGGCAAAGCCCTCCTCTGTGCCCGGAAAGAGGAAATGTGTGGAGGTGAAATAGCACTGTTACCCTTTGGTTATCGCTTGTTTGTCCCCACGAAATCTCACGTTGAAATTGGATTCCCTGTGTGGAAGTGTTGCGGGGGCCTGGTGGGGGTTTGTGGGTTGTGGGTGGATCCCTCATGAGAGATGAATGCCCTCCCTTGGGGTGAGTGAGTGCTCAGTCTATTAGTTCCCTCAACAGCTGGCTGTTAGAAAGAGCCTGGCTCCGTGTCTTGCATCCTCTCACTCACCATGTGGTCTCTATAAACCAAGTCTCTTTCACCCTCTGCCATAAGTGGAAGCAGCCTGAAACCCCAAACAAATGCACATGCCCAAATCGGGAACTTTTCCAGACAACAGAATCATGAGCCAGATAAATCCCTTTCTTTATGAATTACCCTCCATCATTTCTTTAAAGCAACACAAAACAGACTAAGGCAAGCACTGAGTATGTCTTAATCAATATTTATTTCAGCAAACTTTTATTGAGCACCTGCTATATTCCAGACAACATGCTGGGTCTTAAGGGTATTATTCTCGTTCTTTTTAGACATTTAGAGAAGTGAGGCTCAAAATTGTTGAATGACCTCCCTAAGGCTGCACTATTAATAAATTGGAGATTTGTATCTCAAATTAAGGTGGCTTTTGTGCTCCAATTATCGATCCTCTTTTAGTTTCACTTGATATCTTGGCATAGGTAAATAGATTTTCTTAAAAGTTATTCTGATCAAAGAGTTTTTAATCCTGTGATGGAAAATATTCATGATAAATAACTCCCTTTGTTTTCACGCCAACTACTGTCAACAGCAAAGGGACTTCTAAATGTGGTGTTGACCTCTCTAAAAATCAGGTGACTGAGAGAGTGTTAATTTAACTTCTTTATTTGTGATGTGGCTCTAATACATAGAATAAATGCCATGCCATTGAATAATTATACTCTGTGGGATTCCTTCTGGTAAAGTGATGTCTTTTCAGTCTATGATCTTTCTAGCCTTCAAGATTCCTCCTTAACATGAACTAGATTTGATTTTATTTTTAGATATTGCTTGTTCTAGTACATTGGTAGCATTTGCAGGTTCAATTTTCTGCATTTCTATTGCTTCATCTGCAGTCTATAAGGCAAGCATATTGACTTTTAATTTGAAAATATTAATTACTTTCCTACTGGTTGTCTAGTATTCAATTCCTTGGAATATTTTTAAGCTAGAACCAAATATTTCCTGGTATTTTAAAAGAAAACCATTTTCACTTGAAAGCCATCAAATATTTATGATAGTGCATGTAGCATACTTAGTAAAAGAAAATAACATATTAAATAGTGTAATTATTACGTAGAATTAACTATACAATTTTCATGTGTTTTTAGATTATATTTATGTGTTTAAAACATACCAAAAAAACATTAAATTAAAAATAACCTCTCAAGGTAGCACCCAAAGGCAATCTAAATGTTTGCCTTTGGTAAAAATTAATTTAGGTCAAAATCTAGAAAAGACATTCCTTGTTAATAGAACCATGCCTGAGATAAAGGTTCGTGCTCTAAGTCTGAGGAAAATACTGAACAGATCAGGACAAAAAAACACTAAAATAAAGGTCAACAGATTCCATAGGCTCTGTCAATAATTTAGCTGCTTGACACAACAAAGTCCAACATCTTTCAAAGTAACAGTTGTAATCCAGATTCCCCGTAGCATATAATTCACAATATCTAGAATGTGATTAAAATTATTAGACATATAAAAACCCAGAAAAATTATTATCTATAATTTAGGGAAAAGAACATAAGCAATAAAAACCTAAGATCACCTGTAAAGTCCACAGTCCAGAAGAAACGATGCCAGATTATGTGGCTACAGAGCACTTCCCCTCCCGAATGCCCTGCCATTATAGTACTAAAGACCCAAACACAGAAATTCCTTTTAAACAGCACATCATAGCCATCTTTTAGCAACAAAAAATTTACAAGGCATACTGAAAGTCAAAAAATACAGTTTCAAGTGACAGAACAAGAATCAGACATGGCAAGGATATTGGGATTATCAGACAGGGAATTAAACCAACTATGATCAATATGCTAAGGGCTCCAATGGATAAAAGAGACAGAAGAGAAATGTAAACAGAGAGATGAAAAGTCTGCAGCTTCATTCAAAATTGCCAAAACTCAGAAGCAATCAAAATGTTCTTCAATAGATAAACATATAAATAAGCTGTGATACATCCAGCCAATATTATTCAGCACTAAATAGAAATAAGCTACCAAGCCATTAAAGACATGAAGGAAACCTAAGTGCATATTACTAAGTGAAAGAAGCAAATCTTAAAAGGCTACATTCTATATGTAGCTTTTATTCCAAATATATGACATTCTGGAAAAGGCTAGGGGTTAAGAAGGTGCCGTGGGCTAGAGGTCAGGGAGGGATGAATAGGCAGAGCACAGAGGATTTTTAGGGCAGTAAAAATACTCTGAATGATACCATAATGGTAGATACATGTCCCCATACATTTGTCCAAACTCAGAATGTACAACATCAAGACTGAATCCTAATATAAACTATGGGCTTGGGTGGTAATGATGTGTCAATGTAGACTTATTGATTGTAAAAAATCCACCACTCTTGAGGAGGGTATTAATAATGGGGGAAGCTGTGCATGTGTGACTCATGGATTACATGGGTATCCCAGTTTTTTTGCCGTGAACCTAAAACTTCCCTCAAGCAATACAGTGGTTTTTTTTAAAAGCAGACAATAAAAACATACCCAACGCTGATTCAGATGTAAAAGTTAGCATTTATGCAGCACTTAAAATTGTGTTCAAAGAGTTAAAGGAAAAGTTGAATATAATGAATGAACAGATGGAGAATCTCCACAGAAAAAAATTGAAAATTACAAAAAAGAACCAAATGGAAATCCTAGAACTGAAAATTACAATACATAAAAGTTCCCTTTTAATCATAGACCAAAGGAAATAATGCGACCTGTAGGTTAGAGAGAAATAAAAAAGTTTGGAAAACATGAAAAGAGCATAAATCATCTGTGGCATAATATCATTTAAGTAATTGGAATTTCAGTAGGTGAGATAATGAGAATTTGGTAGAAAAATATGTGAAGTAATGGCTGAAATTATGTTCATAAATGGAGAAAAACATCAACTTACAGATAAAGGAATATTAGCAAATCTCAATCCAAATAAACACAATGAAATCACCAGACCCAGACACATTTTGAAAGTATCCAGAGGAAAAAAGATGAGTTGTCTGAGAGGAGCAACCATACAGATGAAAGTGTACTTCTCATAAGCAATGGATAAAAAGACAGGCAGATGGCAGCTTCTAGGTGCTGGAAGGGAAAAGTGTCCTTCCATAGTCTGTATGTTGCAAAAATATCCTTATAATATGAGGATGAAATAAAAACATTTATAAATCAGTGGACTCTTAGAAAAGTTGTCACCCACAGACCTCCACAACAATAAATACCAAAGAAATTTCTTTAGGCTGCAGGGAACTGATAGCCAGATGGATAAATGAATCTATGGGAAGGAAAAGAAGCACAGGAAATGTCAAGTAAGTGGATAAAGATAAAAGATTATATTTATTTTTCTTATAGCTTCCTTAAAAGATAGCTTAATGTTTTAAAAAATATAATAGCCTGATGTTGAGGGTTATATCATATTTATAAGAATATATGTGGCAAAAGTATCAATTATGTGAAATGAAAGAAATTCTGTAATGCTTGAACATTATACATGAAGTGATACTATGTTCATTATATGTAAACTATAGGATATTAAAATGCATATTGAAATTCCTAGAACAACCACATAAAAATAAAATGATAATAGACAACACTAATTGCCTCAAAAGAAGCTGACTAGGAAAAGAGAAAGAGAAATAAAAAATATAGAAGCCAATAATAAAATTAACCAATTAGTATAATTGATTATGATACATAAGTATAATGTAGTAATATATTTAAAGGCATATATGCTCACGTTTTTACAAATATGTTATAAATTCATATAAATATAACAGCACATATGATATAGTTATATATATAGTTAAAAATAATTATAATCTGTATTATACAAAAGAAAATTTATAAAACATAAGACTTCATTTCTCAAAGAGAGAAATCAACCTGAAGCAAACAGACCCACTGAAATTATGTTAAATGTAGCAAGAGGTCAGCTTAACCCATTTGTGCTGGAGGGTGCAAATTTTTTCTGTGAAAAATCAGGTGTTGGAAATGACCTTGAGGAGGAAGATATGAATAACTCCCACAAGCTTAGCATTCCATTAATGAAACACCAGGCATAAATGGGTTAAAACTCATCTCACCGGTTCTCAGCAGTGAGAATAATAAAGACATTGCATCCATGAAACAAGAACAGGCTAATAAGGAAAAAAAGCATCCAGAGAACAAGAAAGAGTACAGGAGAATCGAAAACATCATTGCTGGGGCTGTACACGCAC
>NW_022437005.1:10913804-10983259 GCF_009761245.1 Sapajus apella
GGCTATCTAGTTCATGGAGTTGCTGAGAGGTCTAAGAGACATGAAACTTTCAATGATGCCTAACCCTTGGCAAAATCTGTTGACTTCTCTTTCCTAGAGTCTATATCTGGAATTACCAAACTACAGCCTGAGGGTTAAATTCAGCTTGCCACCAGTTTTTGTGAATAAAATGTCATTGGAACACAGCCAGACTAACTTGTTTCTGTATTGTCTGTGGCTGTTTTTCTCCTCAATGGCGGCAGAGCTAAATATTTGTATCAAAGACGGCCTAGCCCACAAAAGCCTGAAACCCTTCCTCTCTGATCCTGTAGGGAAAAATCCCTGGACTATGCAGTGGGTTACCATCTCTACTGCCTGCTCTCCTATAAGCACTGGAGAATGATTAGACTGTAAGGAAGGAGTTTTGTTACTAATTACACATGTTCGTTTGTGAAGAAGGGCCTCCTTTATACTTCTGCTACTAATTATACTTTTAGCTTCATTTAAATCTTTTTCCATAAGAGCTTATCCATATGTGATAATAAGCTGAATTTCCATATGTTTTATATTTCATGAATCTTTTATTAGAAGAAAGACCCAGATTCTTTTAACATAGTTTTAAAAGGGAAGTTTTCGTTAAGGCATATCCTATGAAATGGGATCTGTTGGCTGCAAGGAACAGAATTCATAACTAAACGTGGCTCAGACGGCACCCATGTGGTTCACTTCACTTCATAAGGCGTTAGGCGGCTCGGTTGTCTGAAGGTTATGTGGTATCACCAACGATCCTAGTTATTTTCATCCTTCTGCTAAGCCACCCTGCGGTTTGGGATTTCATCCCAATAGCTTTTTGTCTCTGGTCAGCTCCAGACAGCCGTGTCCAGAAACAGGACTTGGGTTAGAGGTGTTGGGAGGGGAGTGGTGGCAAGAAAGATAAATGTTCCTCCTCCTGCCCTCTCTCCATTTACCAGGGAGGATTATTCTTTCCCCAGAAATTCTGCAGCGGACTTTCGCATTACCTTATGTTGGCCCAAACTGAGTCACAGCGACGCCTCTGAGCTGCCATGGATGCTGGGAAACGCGTCTAGATTGTTTGCTTGCTTGCTTATTTTTAGTCTCAAGGCAGATAAGAAAGCTGAGAAGGGGTTTGGGAGACCAACCAGTACTCTCCTCCAGAGTGACTGACCTGGCTCTAGACGTCCCCATCAGGTAGAAATGGAGACCCAAATCAGTAACCAGGGAACCCTCCTTCCGAGCTGGGTCTTTAGTGCCTGCCTATGTGGTGTCCTTGACATGGAAACTCTGTTCAGAGAGTGGTCGAGGTGGTTTTCTAGTTGCTGAAGTGCAGACAAATGCAGCGGTCATAGGAGATGGCCAATCATGTCCTTGCAGAGGGAGCCCAGGCAGCCTGTTCAGTGTGTTTTGTATCTTCTCTGTCCATTTCCCTGAAAGGACAGGGCTCCTCACCAGATGATGGGGTCCCAAGCCAAGGCTCCCACCCAGCATGGATGCACTGGTGCTCTGTCCCACCCTCGCCCAAGCCTCACCCCTTTTCATCCAACTTCCTACAATGGTTATAGTAAAAACAGGGATCCCCTTCCCGCTAAGCGTTGGCTACTTCTGTGAGACTTTTATTGCTTTTGGACAAAGGCCTGCTGCAAGATTTATAAAGCAACGGCTGATTATATGGGTTATGTGTGATCTCCAGAGCTAGAGGGAATTTCAGAGCCTGGAAGTGGCTCTTATTGCAAAGGTGAGCTTATTTTATAAAAGAGACCATGAGGTCATGAGACAGGCCCTTCACCGTGGAAGCCTCGCAGAATCGTCTTGCACTCCAGGCTGTTACTTGAAGCAGTCATTGTGAGACTGAGGGTAACATTTTTTCCAGCAATGAAGAAACGCCTGTGACACATCCAGACTCAACAGCTAAGGCAAAGCCAGCACAGGCAATTGTGAGATGCACTCATTTCTCAGTATCAGTTTAAGAGTGTGAGCAGCCTGATGTAACGTGAGAGAAATCCGACTTCTGCTCAGATTAGGAATCCAACAACAAAAATGACAGCAAATAAACAAAGTAAGAAAACGGATTTAGTTGCCAGCGTCTCACGACCCAGAGCAACCACTGCTGCATGCTGATCTGCTCTCAGTCCTCCTGTTACCTTCCTGGTCATTTGTTTTTTTCCAGGCACCATTTGCATATATATTGCATATGTTTTTTGTACGCCTTTTCATTCCACATTTGAACCAAAGGGTTTTTCCATCATATATATAAACAGTTTTCACTCAAACTGCTAGAGGTCATTTGGTGTTGCACATTGTGAGGTGCCAATTCCTAAATCTCTTCTCTATTTGAAATTGAGGCCACTGATTTGGCATAGTCTCAGAGGAGAGTCGGTCCTTGCATAAATGTGCAGCCCTTCAGTCTGTCAACAGAGGGTTTCAACATTCTGAGATAGGACGCACTCACCATCATCATACTTGAAACCCAACCATCCAAGATTACTCAGTTGGCCTTTTTTCCTGTTTGTTTTTTTATTTCCAGAACCATGCTTTATTTTGAATACATAATAATGATAGTTTGATAAATCAATGCCAGCAGAATATATCAACTAGAGACTTTAGCAACTCCAAGTTAGACAGGAAGCAAACAGGACAGAACTTATAAATAAGTATTGCCCACATGCAGGAAGAAAACGCTGTTTGGGAGCCAATTAGTGGACAGAAAGATTCTGAGCCACAAACACTTGGGATGAAATCACCGTAAGAACAGCAAGCCCTGATTTACCCCCACGGTCCAACAGAAACAACTTCTGCCAGACAGCAGAGAGCCTCCGGTGCTCCTCAGGCAATGGCATCACAAGAGAACCGCCGAGGTGGAAATACTTTCTCTATCTACCCTTATTATCATCAAGAATGTGAGCTATAGTCAGTTCTCACTGAAACCACCTATACTTCAAAAAATAGTCTCTATTATTTGCTGAGAATTTACCTTATGCCAGGGCTATGCCAGAACCTTCACCCACATCCCTCTGTGTTTTACAGAGAAGAGGGCTGGAGGGATGGAGGTAAGGCAGCTGACCACCAGCTTGTGATTTCACTCCTCTACTAATTCCCCAAACCCACATTTTTTCCCCAAACCTACAAAGTGGGTCTTTAAAAGGCAGCACAATAATGTTTTGTAAGGTGTCACAGTGTTTTGGTTAGATAACAATATGTTCAGTAATAGTCCACGATTATTCTTTGCCCGGTAAGCCAACTTACTTGGAAGAGCTATTCCCTGACCTCTCTGAGCCACAGCCATTGCCACAGGGTAAGGGGAATCTGGGAGACAGGATGTATGTGTGTGCACGTGGCTAGGATGGGAAGCTGCCATGCATGAGTTTATTTGTTCATTCATTCAACAAATAGTAAGTGAGTCTGGCGCCGTGGCTCACATGTGTAATCCCAACACTTTGGGAGACCAGCCTGACCAACGTGGTGAAACCCTGTCTCTGCTAAAAATACAAAAATTAGCCTGGTGTGGTGTGCGCACCTGTAATCCCAGCTACCAAGGAGGCTGAGGCAGGAGAGTCACTTCAACCGGGAGGCAGAGGTTGCAGTGAGCCAAGATGGCACCACTGCACTCCAGCCTGGGTTACAGAGGAAGATTCCATCTCAAAAAAAATAGTAATTGGGTGTCATCTGCATACCTGTCCTCCAAAGATCAGTGACGGTTGATGGCTGTGTTGTTCATAATTGGCCGTACCTTATTGAGGGCAGGTGTCCCAGACGCGTTGCTGAAGAACACGCCTCCTCAAAACTTAGCAGAGCTTAGCTACTTTCCATACCCTCTTCAGTGCTACCATTCATGTTGATCACCAGTCTGCAATTTGCACAGGGTGTGATGAGTTTTGCTTCCACACCACATCAGCTGGAACAGCTCCAAGGCTGGGCATGAAGTCACCTGACGGCTGTTCTCTCACCCAATGGCTGGCCCTCTCAACCGTCTGGTGGTTGAAGCAAGCTGCACACTGGCTGAGGCTGCAGCTCTAGCACCTGCACGTGGCCTCTCCATGTGGCTGCTTGGCCTCATCACGGCATGGCGGCTGCTCCATGATTGAGTAGGCTGGAGTCCAGGCAGACGCTGCATCACCTCTTAGGATTTTGCCTTGGAGGTTCCACAGCCTCACCTCCTGGTAGTCATGGTCCCACCCAGATTCAAAGGGAGGAGTGTGAGCATCACGCCATGCACAGAGCAGGGCATGGGATAAAATCTGGTCCAGCTGGCTTAGGAGAATCCAATCTGCCACAGCAGCTCAGAGGCTTTCCTGCAGGCCCCACGGTCCAGAGCTGGCTGCTCCTCAGCTGTGCTGTTGAAAGATGTCAGAGTGGTTTAATCAGAGGAGAGGTGACATGTGGTTCTGGATTAGCTGGGGAGACAAGGAATGCTGGTGTCATATACAGTTAGGGCAGCTTGTCCTCGTGCCTGGGGTATGTGCGGCTGCTGGGGATAAGGAAGCTTCACACCCCTCTCTCTCAAGTCTTCACACAGCCCAGGTAGGAGGCTAGGACCTCAGACTCTGGAGAAAGAGCAGACTATTAGTTAGTGGTTGTTGGTCCCTGACCTTAGACCCGGAAGACATCTGCAGAGGCTGAGCCTCTCCACTGATGCTTTGAATAGAATGTCCTTTGTAATTACAACAGATTCAAGGTGATTTTTGTTTCTCCTCTCATGTACCCAAAAAGAGTGGAGTGTGATCATAAAGTCTGAAAACAGAGATACTATTATTTCATCATCTGCTATAATATAGTATTGGTAAACCAGGCATTGTGGGGTTCCAGGCTTGGTGGCCACCCTGATTATTCTCATAACAACATTTCAATTAGCGCCCCTGCTTGCTTCGCGGAGGTGGAGACTAAGACAGGAAAAGATTAGCCATCACCCAGGGTCACATGCAGACTACCAGGATTCAACCTCACTTCCATTAAGGGTTAAACTTGTGGTCTCTTCAGTGAGCTAGCTGAGAACAGAAAGAACAATACAAACAAGAAAATGCGTTGTCTCTGCCCACCAGGAAAGGCTCTCAGGCCGCTGATGTGGGAACCATCTGGCCGGTGTGGTGGTCGCTACTGAGGAATTGTTTATATTGCTCAAAGTTTCCACACTTCACTGGGGAGGGACTCAGTGAAGGCTTTGATGTCACTTATGCTGTGCGGAGTCCCCAGAGACGAATTTGACTGTGAACCCTAGATGATGTCTCCCCAGTGTCTTCCTACTGCACCTGCTATTGACATTATTCTCCCAGGACTGTAGAGTATCCCTCACTGGAAGCACTCAGGGCTCCTCACTTAAAAGACGACCCACTATGCCACCCACCTTTTTCCAAACTAGGGCCAAAGCATCGCCCTGAAAATTTACAGGTGCTAGTTACATGGTCGTTGAAAGCTGTTTTCTATGAGAGTTTAGAGACATGCTAAACAGCTTTCGTTTTGAAGGCAAGGACTCAATAGTTGAAAATTCCCATCTGGGTAGCAAAAGCTCTGCTTTTAAGATACCCAATCACGAGTATTCTGAAGCTCATTACCATCCATGAAGGAAGAGGGTATGGAAAATAACTAAATTCTAAATGTCTATTCTTCCTGTTGTCACTCTAGCATCACAAACACCCTCTCATTGGCCGCCTATCCCCGCCACCCACCCCCATATTTTAGGTCACAGAGTCGCTTCTGTGAATCAGAGCAGTGTCTTCCTCATCTTTTCTCTTTTTCATGCCAATCTTGAACAAGTCACAGAGCTGACTTTGTGAGACCAGGTGGCAATTGTTCGCCACAAAAACCGATGAGACACTAATGCTGAGTGCCTTGATCACAGTGAACGCGGCAGGCCCCCTCATAATCAGGCCCTGCATCAGTGCACCTGGTGCCTGTGGGCAGCTCTTGCTCGGTGTGGGAAGGCGGGGGCCTCTTCCATCTGCTAGGAGCTAAAGCAATGGCTGCACACACTGACACAGCCCCGGCTGCCTCTGTGCCATATGCTGTGTGTTCATGGCACGTTAATGAAGAAATCTTCTGCCTTGCCTGGACTAATGAGGGCTGGTGAGAGGTGTGGAACACAAGGGAAGCTAGGGAAGATGCTCTATCCAGGAGGGGCTGGCTGACCAGAGAAGAGAGCACTGGGGATTGATGCCAGGGTCCCTATACTTGAGCCCATTTTTCTACCAGAGCAGCTGTGCAGTCTTGGGTGAGTAAATTGAGCTGATCCTCCAGTCCACAGCTACAAATGGAGCTTTCGATAGTCACTTCCTCTCAAATAATTTATAAGCATGAAAGGATCACACGTGTGTGGGATTGTTTCAGGAAAGCAGTTGTAATTAGAGGTGTGATGTAAACATAAAGTCAATAACAGCTGGCTTCAGATTTGCATCCAGGTATGTTTGGGAGCCATTTTAACTGCTGTGTGGCAGGTAAGCTGCTTCTTTACTTGGAGGAGCAAAGCTATACTTCCTCAACATGGAGCAATCTTTCTAGAGCGTGAAGCCTGGATGTGATAGAACTTCCTAGAAAGTTCCATCTGTTTCCTTCGTCACATACTGAAGTCCACGCATGTAAGATAAGCAAGTGCCAGTACCTAAATTCCACACTGAACATGGGAACCACGCTGGGCAGCTAAGTGCTGTATTAAGCTCCCAAAATGTTCATCAGTGACCTCGGATGTCTCCTCTTGATCCTGTTTCTTAAGCACTCATTCACTCCTCATGCCCATCGCTCTGTCTCTGTTACAGCAATTTCCACAAAACCTTGAAATCGTTTTTGCTGATCTCTCTTTTCCCCTAGACTTCCCAGGCCTTTCAGGCAGAATGAGCTGTTGTTTGCCAGCAGATCAGAACCCTGTGTGTGACACCTGCAACCGTTTACCATTGCTGCATAACAAACTACCACAAACCAGGCAGCTCAAAGCAAGGTGTTGGCCAGCCCGTCTGGGAGGAATCTGACTCCAGAGTCATTGGGTTCTTGGCTGAATTCAGCCTTGTAGCTCTAGGACTGAAGCCCTGTTTTCCAGCTGATCCCAGTGACCACTCTTGGCTTCTAAAGGCCATGCCCAGCTTCCTGCCATGTGGCCCATCCATCTCCAGTGGAGAACCCCACTCCTGTTGAATTCACTTCAAGCTATGTGTTCCTGGCCTTCTTGGCTCTGATCTGCAGACAGATTGAAAGGGCTCCTGTGGCCAGGTCAGGCCCCCGGAGTAATCTCCCCATCTTACAGTCAACTCACCTGAGACCTTCACTACTTCTGCAGAATTCCTTCATGACTCCACCTCAATTCATGTTTAATTGAGTGATTGAGGGAGGGTGAGCAGGACTCTTGGTGCCAACATAGAATTCCATCAGCCACAGTACACAAAGCTACTTCAAGAAGTATTTTTAAAGTGAAGGAAAGGTATCAAGTCACATTTTTCATTATGAGAAACTTAGATTGTAAGGTAGGTCTTTGCAGTAATCCAGGATTTCCAAAGGTACTCCAGCCTAAGGTTGCCTCCATTGAAACCACAGTTCCCCTTTTAAATGCAGATACCTAGGCCCAAGGGATTCTGGTGGTGAGCAGGGCATCTGCCATCTAGCAGGCTGCTTCTTGGGGATGTGTTTCCCTCTGTGCCTCATCTACAAATGACTGGAAGCAGCCTTTGCACCTGGAGACCTTGCTAGATGGCCAATAAAAGGCAGCACTCAGCAAGGAAGCTCCCAGGAGGGATTCTCAACCCCCAAGCAGGCAGCCCAGGCCTGGGGCTACCGTGGATTAAGGATGCTGCCCAAGGAAACAAAGGATCCAGGGAGAGAAATGCAGAAGTTAGTGCTCATCTGGAAAAGGAGTAACAACAACAGCTGATACTTACGTAATACCTTGCTAATAAGCATGGGCAACTACTCATAGAAATAGCAGCACGTTCCATCAGTATCGCAGCATTGGGAGATAACTGAAGGGAGATCCTAGAGTCGCCGGTGGACACCACATTTAGCCAGGCAGCAAACACTGCTGAGCCAGGTGTGGAGAGATGGCCTGCCCTCAACAGCCCATGACTCCCTACACAGACAGGCAGGCACACAAATGACAGACGCTGACAATCCATACGTACTGTCACCAATGTGAACTCGGGTCCCTCCGCCAAGCACAGCAAAACCAAAAGCTGACATCAGGACTGCAGCAGCAGAAAGCCAGGCGTTTATGGCTGGACGCCGTGACAAGGAGGAGTGGGCAGCTCAGGCTTGAGACCAAACCTGCCCTTACAGCTAAGGCTTTTTAAAGGCAGGAGGCAGGGATCACAGGCAAAGTCATCAATCAATGACCAAGAAAGGCAGGACAACTTCAAGCGAGGGTCCACAGGTGGTAGGTAGTCAGAGATTTTCTGATTTTCAGTGGGTAAGGAAGGAACGTTTGTCTAGACTGGGGTCAGCAGAAAAGAGCATTAGCTCTGGCCTGTGGGCTTGCCCTCCAGGCTCCCCAGGAAGAAACTGAGAACAAGCAAAGGCAGGAAGAGCTCAGTCCTCAGTCCCCCTTATCTGAGGTCCACGTGCCACCAGGTGCATTTGTTGGGGATGTGAGTTTCTGAAAAACAACTCAGGGTCATATGTTAACACAGCATCTTTAGTTTCTACAGGGAAGCAAACATCCTGTGACTCTAACTTCCCTGGCTACTGTTTTAAGTTACTCTTACCTTCTTGCTGATCAAGTTTCTCATTGACTTCTTAGGGCTAGCAGGGTGCTTGGAATTTCCCTTGAAGGCACTCAAGATTTTCCTTTATTTCCACACTTAGGAGCTAGGGGATGGCCCGGCTAAGAGGGGTCCCTGCTGTGTCCCGGCACTAAGGACAATGTGTACAAAGCAACAAGTGGTTCTGCTGCTTTAAAGGAGCCCTGGGAACGTGTGAAGGCCAGGTTACCTTTGAGCCCAGGTTTTCTGTTTCTTTAGCTGTGTTGGCCACATCGTTACTGGGTGGCCAGCATTTCAATAGCCAAAGTGGACACTACTGCCCACATGTAAGACCCCCAGCCCCAGAGGGACTGTTCCTTATTCAGCTATGTAACAGGACTGGAGGCTGGGCTTCCTGGGGGGAGAAACACAGGTCATTACTAATAATTCTGCCCACTCAAAGGACTGGATATACACCCACTGATCTGAAATGCTACTGACACAAATTCATATCTTATTCTGATTGCTAGTGGCCCCCTTCGCTCTTCCTACCAGCTCCCAGGAAGGTAGGCAGACTGGGTGTTCCTCATCTGGGCTGGGTGTGAAAAGGGGAGGATTTCTGCTACTGAGCTGAAGCAGCAGTTTCCAGGTGCCCAAAAGACCACCACCCCTTCCTTTTGTTTTCTAGAAGGCCAGTGCAGTGTAGACCAGACAGGAGGGAAGTTTAGAGCTTCCCAAGACTAGAAATATGGTTGTAGCATGAGGGGCTCAGCCTGGGCACCTGCTACCCAGGGCTACTTGCAGCACTGACAGAGTGGGTGACAGAGCATCAAAGACCCCAGCACTGACCTTAGTTACTTGGTGTGCCTGCTGTGGTGCAGTCCCACTCAAGGCAAGTTCAAGAGGAGGGCAGGAAGCCTGTGATCACCCCAACCACCCTCCCCACTGCGGCATGCAACAGTGATGGGAAGAAGAGACCACCGGGGCTGTCAGTGCCTTAGAGAAGCTGGGACCCCTTGAACAGTGGAGCCACAGGGGTCAGTGTCTTTGCCACTTCTGTGAAGTCTGTGTTTGTCACGGGAGTGAATGGGAATACAGCTGCCCCTAGACTCAGCAACACCTCCTGCACCATGAGCCACCTGTGCCCCCGCCCACGAGCAGCTTTAGCAAAGTTGGCATCACGGAGAGGCTCAGGACCACAGTCCTGCCTCCACGCCTCCTCGGGACCACACCATCCTGCCCTCCAGAAGACTCTGTGGCTAACTGTGGCAAGGTGGGCATGGAGTTACTCCAATGCCAAGGCAGCAGGCAAGGCCATCCCCAAACTGAATGTGACTCTCACTGGCACAACCTTCTGTGCCCCCATACCCACTGTGCTTGCCACTGAGCCGACCTGCTTGTGGAGAAATATACCAAACACAATGACACCAAGAAGGTGGTGCCGTGGCTGTCAGAGACCCCTACGGAGACTCTTGCTTCCCTAAGAACAGGTCATCTCTGGGACTCGAACGGCAGCACACATCCACTCCCCCCGTCTTGTGTCTGGGCTGGCACTGCTCTCAATGATCCCTTTGGCAAGCCCCTTCCCCAGCATAATAATGTAATTGGCCACAGCAGCCTCTTTGTGAACCTCACAGTCTTCATGGCCTCCAGGACGCTAGAGCCCTGGACCAGCAGCCCCAGCAGTAGCATAGGAAGAAGAGAGAGGCCCTCAGCCGCTGAGAGTCCTGGCCTTGGCGCCGCCTCCCGGCAACTGGTGGTCTCCCATTCTGCTCTAGGTTCTCGCATCAGGCCCTTGAGGCAGTGGTGGGGCTTCCAGAGCCCTGCTGAGCCCTGCACCACTGGTGTCGTCTCTGCTGACCTCTGCAGCACACACAGCGGGACAGCAGTGCAGCAGCAGCAAGCTCCGATGGTGAGGAGGGAGCCAGCAGGCACCTGAGAGGAAGCGCAGGCTGCCCCTGGAGTCATCTCACATTGTCAAGTTCATGTTGTCAGCTGCAGTAAAAAAGGAGATTCTTCTAGGGAACTCAACTAAATTGTCTTTAAATGACTAAACCCCAGGGATGACAGCTACTATGTATCTGGTCATGCATTTTCCATGTAGATTTCCATACACTGTGACACTCAAGAGAGGATTTTCTGCTACATGTATGGATGGTCTTTTTATTTTGAGTTTTGCTCTATCTGGAAGGATTAACTAGAACGGCATTAAATCCCACACGAATCCCTTTGCCCCTGTGGCGAGAATGACCTTGAGGAGGCCAGCCCTTCCCAGCTTGGGGAGCAGCTTTGTGGGAGATGAGTTTCCATTGGGCCAGGCGTTCTCCACCCAGGCAGGCTGTTTCCCCTCCTTGTCCCAGCAGCCTCACCTCCTGGCTTCCAGTCCAAGCTGCTGCCCTTGGCTTCAGCGCTCCTCTCCTCTCTTATCCCAAACCTCTGAGCTCTGCTCTTCTCATTCAAGTCAAATATTACGTACTTAACATCACTCTCTTCTCCAGAAACTTGGCTCCTTATTGCCTGGAAGGTCCAGTTTAGGGGACAACCCTGCTTGGACTGTGTGAACACACTTCCCCGCTGACCTCGACCTGTGCCTGACACAGCAAAGGTTACACTGCTGACCTCCCCACAGGGCTCCTTCCTTTCCTGCAAGCTGAACTCAGCAGGAAGTTCAGAGCTGGAGGTTGCTCCCTAAATAGTGGGCCACCTCCACCTGCGATGAGGTGAGAGGCTCCGCGCCAGCTTCTGCGGTGAGGCTGGAAGGTGTCACACACCCTGTGCCCAGCAGCAGAGCCCCTCGGCTGCCTGGTTGCCCTGAGATCCCTACCTTCACAGGCTCACACCCTGATGCGATCGCTGTTGCAGCAGGAAGTAAATTGTTTTCCACCTGGGCAGGTCTGAAGGGAGGAGAGAAGGCATCCTTGCCTCCAAATTCTCCTGTCACTCTTGCTGCTTCAAAAACCCATCAGGGTCACCGTACCTGGAGCAGTGGATTGTGGGGGACTTGGACTGAAGGTGGGCCCTGCTGCTCAGTGCTTGTAGAGTTCAATAAATAAGAGTGAGTTCAGAGAGAAATAAAGTGACCATTCCAGAGCTTGGCTAAGGGAATAGGATACAGGCTTCTTGCCTTAAGGGAACAGCATCACCTGTACAAGCAGAAAGCAGGGGCTATAAAGGGGAACTTGGCATGAACGGCATGCAGGGGAGGGAGAGGAGATGCAGGGTCTGCATGATTTGCTTCAATGGCTTATCCACTGGGTGGTCTGGCTGGTGACATTGTGGGCCAAGCCAGGCTGCATTCTCCTGGTGGGGGTGAAACCCAGAGGATGCCTGGTTTGGTTCAGCGTTTGGTCCTCTGAGTTCCCAAGCAAACATACCATGAGATAAGCTTGCAGTGCAGGGAGTGCCTGGCAGAGGGCAGGGAATGCTTATAGTTGCATTCCTAAAGAGCTAAGTAAGAAGTGAACACACAGGGAAAAAGAGAAAAGGTAAAGATGAGTTTTAGGAAAATGGGGTACTTGGTTACAGAGTGAGGCCTTAGGCATCAGGTCCAATGAGCTGTCAGCGTTAGCAAACGTGGACGCAGTGGGCACAGAGCAGAGCCAGAGCCTGGAGAGAGGGCAGCTGCCTCAAGATGGGGGGTAGAGAGAAGGCAGTTGGCCGGAGACTGCACCTCAGCTCAGGGGTGACTGTAGGGGTGTGCAACGCGTAATAAAACAGAGGTAAAAGCCAGAAGTGTCTCCAGAGCAAGGGGCCAGTCCTGGGCCCTAGAGGCTCCCGGCTAGCTCCCAGAACGTGCCTCCAGCCTCTGGCCTCTGACAGTCCTGCGGGGCCAAGGGGCAGTTCCTGTCAGTGACCACTCATGGTCGGCAAGGGAGTCTTCCCCCAGCTTACTCCGTTTCATTCTTCTGTGCTAATTTAAAACATAACCACACCGGGGAAGGGCTGCGCATGAAGCCACTCAGCATTCAGTGCGAACTGGCCGCTGGGACCCCGAGCACCGGGGAACGCGGGATGGGGACTTGTTCATCTCCCAGCGGCGACTACAACTTCAGAAGGGAAAACGCATCACATTCACAAGGAAACAACCTCACCAACGTCACACTTACCACACAGTGGAAGCTCTGCAGCTTCCATGCCGTTTTTTATTGTGGTGAAATACACATGACATAAACTTTACCAGCCTAGTCACTTTTAAGTGCACAGCTGAGTGACGTTAAGCATATTGTTCGACCACCACCAACGTCCGTCTCAAGGATCTTTGCATTTTCCCAAACTGAGGCTTCATGTCCATTAAACAGTCACTCCCTATCTCCACGCTGCCCCAGCTCCTGGTACTCACCCTTCTACTTTCTCGAATTTGAAAACTCCAGGAACCTCACGTAAGTGGGACCACACAGTATTGGACCTTTTTTGTCTCTCTTAGTTCACTCAGCATAATGCCTTCCAGGTTTATCATGTCACAGCACGTCAGCACTCTCTTCCTTCATAAGCTACAATAATCTTCCTTTTGTTGTATCCGCCACATTTTGCGTATCTGTTCAGCTGCTGATGGGCAATTGCTTTGCTTCTACCTTTTGCTACTGTGAATAACGCTGCTGTGATGATGGGTGTGCAAATATCTGTTCAAGTCTCAGATCTCAGTTATTTCAGGTAGATACCCAGGAGTGGAACTGCTGGATCATACGGTGATTCTATTTTTCATTGTTTGAGGGATGGCCATACCATTAACCACAGCAGCGTGACATTCCCTCCAGCATGGCACAAGCGTTCCGCTTTCAACTTCACATTGTCAGCCACACATGGGATTTTCCGTTCTGTTTTGTTTGTGATAGCCATCCTAGTGACTGTGAATTGGCATCTGATTGTGGATTTGCTTTGCATTTCCCTGTTTATTAGTGAATGTTGAGCACATGAGCTTATTGGCCATTTGGTTAGCATCGTTGGAGGAATGTCCATATTTGCCATTTTTAAATCAGATTGTTCATTGTCTTGTTGAGTCATAGGAACCATTTACATATTTTAAATATATATCTCTCATATATAATAATTATATGATATGATAAAATATATTATCTTATATCATTATATTATATTATTATATCAATAATTATTACATATAATATATGTGTATATATTTTTTAGGCAGAGTCTTTCTCTGTTGCTCAGGCTGGAGTGCAATGGCACAATCTCAGCTCACTGCAACCTCCGCCTCCTGGGTTCAAGCAACTCTCCTGCCTCAGCCTCCTGAGTAGCTGGGATTACAGGCACATGCCACCATGCCTGGCTAATTTTTTGTAGTTTTAGTAGAGACAGGGTTTTGCCATGTTGGCCAGGCTGGTCTCAAACACTTGACCACAGGTGATCCACCTGCCAAGGACTCCCAAAATGCTTAGATTACAGGCATGAGCCACCACATAAGTCACCAATTTATAATATTTAAAACAGCCTGGCCTATTTTAAATATTAACCCTTTATTAGATATATAATTTGCAAATATTGGCTCCCATTTCGTGGCCTGGCTGCCTTGTCACTGTCAATAGCATCTTTTGATGCACAAAAGTATTTAATTCTGGTGAAGTTTGATTTCCCTGATTTTTCCTTTGTTGCCTACACTTCTGGTGTCCTAGTCCCTGAGCTTTTGAGAACTTTGAAACCTAGTACACACCTATACCTCCTGCCAGGCTGAGGAAAGCCCCGCCCGCTTGCTGTTTCTGCAGCACACACACCTGGGCCTTTGGAATTCCGTAACCACCTTGTTCAGTGACGGGTTAGCATTTCTTAGTCATCCGGTATTCCTCTTATTACGCCTCTTACTTGCCCTTCCAACAGTGGGGTGTGTCTGATGGAAGCAGCAAGCTCTCATCTTTCTGTGACATTTACTGGGAGATACCCCAGATCTCAGTATGTTTTTGAGTTAATTGGAAAAATCAGACCTTATTTATTTTCATTGTTGTTTGTGATGCTTTTAACGGGAATTAAGTAGACAGAAATGTCAGTTGCAGTGTTGTGAGGCTGATATTCCTCAGAGGAAGGTGGGCAGTCCAGCTCGTCAGCGGCTGAAAAATGTCCCCCGTGAGCTCCCGATGATTTTCCAAGGCCATGTAGCTCCTGCTGCAGCAGAAGTAATGTGATCCTTGGCAGAATGCACCTGAACATGCTGTAGAGTTATTGATACGCACTAAGCACTGCGAACGGCATGCATGCCCAACACAAAGGGGCACGGCGGAGCAAGCGCATGGCAGGTCCCAGCCTCTGAGAAAGGGCCCAAGTGCACCAGGGCCGCTGCTCTGTCTGCTGAGGGCTGGTCTTGCAGTCTTCCTGGGCACGGGCAGGGCTTCCCCGGGAGCACTGGGCTCCTCCCCACAGACACCAGCAGTTCTGTTTCCACCAGAGGCTCCTGGTACTTATCTGCACCCCAAACTGCGCGCATGTGTGAATGCCCAGTCCTGCTCTCCTTACATCCCCCCTGTTTGGAGCCGAACTTCCAGGTCGTGCTCCCCTCCCATGGTGCACAGCCGGGCATCCTTCCTGTGTCCACTGCCCTCTTCACAGGGCCTCTTCTTTTCAGTGTCCTTTTCAAAGGAGCAGCCAGGCTTCTCCTGGTCAATTTCTTCTTCTCATTGGTGTTGACTCCAGGCTTCTCAACAGCACTTTGAATTTTGCAGGTTTGTAGTGGAAATCAGTAATGCATTCTGGTTCTTCCATGCCCAGAGTTTGTGTCTAGATATGATAATCTTGACTCATGTAAAATGATGACCTGAGTAGACCCAGGGCAGAGCCTGAAGCCAAAGGGCGCCTTCCTGCCAGCTCTCCCATTCACCACTGCCGCTGCCTTCACACACACTCACATACGATAACACACACATACTCACATACCATAACACACACACTCACGATAACACACACACACATACCATAACACACACACACTCACATACAGTAACACACACACTCACATACCATAACACACACACACACATACAATAACACACACACTCACATACAATAACACAGACACACTCCCACGTGCACTGACAGGCACTCACACTCACACACTCACATGCTTGCATGCACTCACACAAACACATTCACTCTCTCACACACAGTCATGCACACTCTCACACACACTCCAGACCCTCCCGACGAGCACCGGGCACTGCTCTGCAGGGACTCCCTTGAGTCCCTCACTCATGTGCTCACTCCCAACTGTCTCTGCTACCTCCCCTTTATCCACTGATCTAAATTCTCTCTGCCAAGCCTCACTCCTGATTTATCTTGAAAAGAGTCCAATGCCTAACCCACTTTCCAAGGGCAGCCGAGGTGGGAATAATTGCTTTTATATAGGGCATGGCCCTGGCTACACGAGGGAGATGCCCTCGTTTCATTTCAGAGAGAGGCTGTTCTCTGCTCAGTCACTCGGCTTGTCCTCCACCATACCCCTGCATGGAACCCCCAGTAGTCCAGGCCCCCAGTGACCTCTTTGAAGCCCTCTGGGCAGCTCCATCACTATGAAGCTATGACCTTGAGGTGTGATGGCAGCTGGTGGGGCAGGGCGAGGCTGGGGTTGGCTGTATCCCTGTAGTGCAGGGCCTCCTTTCTGCCTTAGGTTGTTCAGGTGTCCCACATGTCTGGCCCCTAGTTGTGAGGACAGCAGCCCCTCCATATCCTGCCCCACGGCCACTGGATTTCCATCTCCTTTGCGGATCTCTGCTTCACTGTCCCCTGAGGGCATGTGGGTGTATTCCAGCACCTGGCCCAGGCCCTCTTCCGTTCTCTTTACTCCTAACGCAAGCAGTTTCATAGAGCTGTACATCTGTCAGTGCAGCCAAATGCCAAAGACTCCCAGACTGCCCAGACCGCAGTCTCTGGCTCCAACCCCCGCCTCGTTCTCCTGGCCAAGGAACAGCCGCTGGACCTCCTGCTCCACCTCCACTGACCTCCACCCACCCTGCCACAGTTCCCTCTGCCCCGGGGCCAACTGCCATGACCACAGGTGGCACCCGGCAGCTTCTGCCACACACTGAGGAGCCAGTCTTGGTGGCCCCCTTCCCTCCAGCCCTCTTTCACCCACCATTAAGTTTTCCTGGCTCTGCCTCTGACCCGTGCCAGAGGTGTCCCGTTCCTCCTGCCCTGAGTCCATTGCCATTACCTCACTCTTGGACTGCGCAGTCCCCTCTGGACTGCTTCCCCGGGTCCTGCCCTGCTCCCTGCGGGCTGTCCTTTCAGCAGCAGCCCACCTCGGGGTGCTACTGTTGGATAGGTTGCATCGGCCTGCCCTCCCTGTTGAGGGTCCTCCCTGAGCCCACACCCCAGCCAAGGCGCCCCGTGTGCTCGCATGAGCAGCCACACGCTGACCACGCGCAGCTGCACACTGACCGCGAGCAGCCGCACACTGACCACGCGCAGCCGCACACTGACCGTGAGCAGCCACACACTGACCACGGCCTGTGAAGCTCAGCGCCAGCCATCCCCTCACTCTCCAGCTGCATTTGAGGCCACTCTTTGGGCCCAATGCAGTCCGGCTGCACTGACTTCCCTTCTGTTTTCCAAGTAACCCCAGGCCACCCAGACGTCGGGCCTGCGCCCCTGCCCTTCCCTCTATCCCCTCTACCTGGTGTGTTCTTTCCAAGACACTCCCACAACTACTTGTTCCTATCCTGAGGTCTCAGGTCGCAGGTCCTCCGGGCCGTGGGATGCTCTCCCACACCCCCGGGAGCTGCAGCGGCAAATCACTCTGTCTTTATCGTCTTCACGACACTTGGCGTCATCTTGGGATTCCTTTCTTTCTTCCCCCAGTGGAACGTAAGTTCCTTGAGTACAGGGATCAAGTTAGTCTTGTACGTGTCTTACTTCCAGTGCTCAGAAGTGCCTGCCATGGATAAGGCAGTCAGAAAACATTTGTTACAAGTGAGTGATACATAATTGAGTGACAAATTCCCACCTTCTCAATCAGTGGTTCTCAACCTTGGAGGCATATAAGATTCACAAATGAGCTTTAAAAATACAAATGCTAGGCCGGGCGCAGTGCCTAACGCCTGTAATCCCAGCACTTTGGGAGGCCGAGGCGGGCGGATCACGAGGTCAAGAGATCAAGACCATCCTGGCCAACATGGTGAAACCCCGTCTCTACTAAAAATACAAAAATTAGCCGGGTGTGGTGGCGTGCGCCTGTAATCCCAGCTACTCAGGAGGCTGAGGCGGAAGAATCTCTGGAACCCAGGAGGCGGAGGTTGCAGTGAGCCGAGATTGCGCCACTGCCCTCCAGCCTGGCGACAGAGCAAGACTATGCCTCAAAAATAAATAAATAAATAATACAAATGCTAAGGCCCCATACCTTGAATTTCTGACTTAATTGTTCTCGGGAAGAGCCTAGGTATCATGATTTGTTAAAACTACTGATGTGAACCAAATGTGATTCCAAGGCTGGGAATCAACTGCAATGTAGGTTTCAGCCTGGAGAAAAGTCACTCTGGTCTGGATACTGTCCCCTTGACCCCTAGAAAGGACCCCAGAAAAAGACCCACTGCAAAAAGGAGAACCTCCAACTTGACAGTATTAGCAGTTCTCAGACGGCAAGGTCAGTGGCTCTGCGTATTGGTTTCAGGGCCTGAACTCAGTGGTGGTTAAGGCAAGCCTTGAGAAGTGAGGAATTGGTTGGAACTGGCACTCTGACAAATAGTTTAGGATTAATGGGCACAGCAAAAGGAGGGTCTTGAATGAGGAGTGGATGAGCAGACTCTTCAGCTGAGCCTTACGGTCCGAGAAGAGGGACTTCGTCGAGCACTCTTCCAAGCTCTTGTTGTGATTGCTTCTTCGGAGGTTTGGTTTTGCTTGGTCCCAGAATTGCTTAACACGGGAACAGGAAGTCCTGCTGGTTTCTGCTCTCTGTATTAATCAGAAGCAAGGCTTAGAAGCAAGTTTGAATCCATGTGAACAGAAGTATATTCAGAAAGAGTAAATGAAAATCCATATAGTCAAGAGGAAAGAAAAACTCCGGCACTACGCAGTTGCCTCCACAGTCAATGGGGAAGCAGAGTCTGAAAGTTTTCTGGTTTCTCTGGTTTAGCTACTAATTTTTATTTTAAAATAAAACTATTACATAATTAATAATATAACCCAATCTATTAAGCACAGTTTAATAAATCAACCTAATATGTTTGCAAGGAGTGAAACATATTAAAAATACGAATGCATTTGTGAATCAAATAATTTATTCTAAAAAATGCAACATAACGATGCTGCATCCAATTAGAAATTAAAATCAGGAATCTAATTACAGACAATCATAAAGAATATATCGATTTTGTTAAACATGTAGAAGATGGCTGGCTAGGAAAGCACGTAGCAAGTTGTTTGGATGAATGCTTTGCCGAGATACAAGGACAGGTGCCCTTGAGGAGGGACGGTCACCACAGCCACCTGTGCTCCATCCAGAAAGGCCTGCCTGTGACGGCCTGGCTGAGGAGCTGACCAGAAAACTGCTGGTAGACGTTCTCTCCGCTCCAAGCCACGAAGACAACTAACTAACCACTTCATTGAATCTAGATGCCAAATCAAGCCATCTTGATTTAGATCCTTAATTTCCCTATTCATGAGGTGATAAAATAGAATTTTCTTCCTGGGAAGATGTTTTTTTTTGTTTTATTTTTGTTTTTTTTGTTTTTTTTTTCAGACAGTTTCGCTCTTGTTACCCAGGCTGGAGTGCAATGATGCGATCTTGGCTCACCGCAACCTCCGCCTCCTGGGTTCAGGCAATTCTCCTGCCTCAGCCTCCTGAGTAGCTGGGATTACAGGCACGCGCCACCATGCCCAGCTAATTTTTTGTATTTTTAGTAGAGACGGGGTTTCACCATGTTGACCAGGATGGTCTCGGTCTCTTGACCTCGTGATCTACCCGCCTCAGCCTCCCAAAGTGCTGGGATTTCAGGCGTGAGCCACCGCGCCCAGCCCAGGAAGATGTTTTATACCATGAAAATATTTAAACCGATCACAAAGCTAAGTGAAAAATATAATAAAACACAATGTCTGCAAGTATGCATCATTTTAACTTTTTTTAGACCAAATTCTTCATAACAAGGTTCTTGTGGGGAGACCAGCAAGAGGCATGACCCCAGGACACTACCCCAGCTGGCTGAGCTGGAAGCCACCAGCCTGCCCCATGGGGTAGGGCTGTGCCTGGCCCTGACCCCGGGTTCCAGACACAATTTCCCTTCTTTGATACCCAGACCCTCGCTTTACATTCCTTCAGAACAGTTTCTGTCTTTGCTTTGGATGTTCTTGGCTTCATCTCTTCCCCGCTCCTAGACCGCAAGCCCTTGTCAGGCAGAGCTGTGTTTGAATCATCTTTGTACCCTTCATAGCATCTAAGACGACATCCTGAGGTTTCTCGGTGTTTGCTGAGTGAACTGTGTCTCCTGACTGCCTGCTTATCTGAGGGCGAGCTGTTTCCCGCAAACTCGGCTCTCCCTTTTCCAGGACTGCTCAGGACTGTCTGCTCATGAACAGCCCAGGCTCAGCCAGCCCTGGAAAATTATGGTCTGCCTGCAGGTGAAGAAAGGAGAATATAGCAGAAAAATAGCAGTTGTCCTCAGCCCATTGAAATTCAGAAGATTCCCTGGGGATTTATTTTCTAAATGGCTTCTAATTTCCCTAAGTGTTTTGTCCTTTTTCCTCTGATGTGTGGGCATCCAACAAGCAGGCACTGGTGCCATCAACTCCCCACGTTCCCTCCCTGGAAAAATCCTCTAATTATAAAGCATAGCTTGCTGCATGAGCCAAAGGGAAGAGTAAATTATTCTACTTTTGTTTTTACCATTGACTCCAGAGATGAATGTCTTCTTGTCCCCTGGGGAGCCAAATCCATCCACATTGACCTTTTTGCAGAGGTGGGCGCCGGATGCCTGTGCCCACCGCTCTGTGAACCCCACAACCCATGAATTCGGGTGCCTGCCTCCCTTCTCCTCAAACACAGTCTGTGCACCTCCCAGCTTCCACTGTCCTCTCTTCAGAATGTCAAGGACACTATCTCCTACTGTTTGAGTCCCTCTGCCTGTTCCCAGCTTCCAGGCAACAGGAGAAGGGCCTCTTAAATCCCCGATTGGGGTAGAATTCTCCTAACCTTCCCAATTGCCTTTAGGACTATACTGTCCACAGAAAAAGTGTAGATGGCAGAGCGTGTTTAATGCATCATGACAGGTAATGTGCACTGAATGTGAACTTTGCCTCCATACAAAGACATTAATTACATGCATGATGTCATGGAACCCCCCCAACTGATCCATGATGAAGAGACGCCATTGATGACCCCATTTCGCAGTTTCAGACTTGTGATCTGCCCAGAGTTTGTCTCTCTCTCTCACACACACACACAGTCCCACACACGCACACTCATGTTAATAAGTGTTGGAGCAGCCTTTTGGCCGCAAGCACTCTGACCCCTCCGCGGGATATCCTGCTGTCTCCCTAGAGCATCTTCCCCTTATGTGTCTTAGCTGTAGCCTCAGGAAGTTAGAACTGGCAGAGGCACTAGCACAAGTGCGAAACCCAAGCACAGCGGTGAGCGGACCTCGGGCTACGGGGAGGAGGTTATCCAGGTAGCCTCTGAGACCTTGAGCAAGTCACAAGATCCAAGTGCCTTCAACAGGTTCTCCCAGAATCAGACTCCCGAAGAGAATCCATGGACAAGTGACTGATGACAGGAGAGGCACCAGGGGAAGCCAGGGAGGGAGCGGGAAACAGGGGTGGGGAGGGTGAAAGTCAAGCCAGGCTCAATCTCAGGAAGAGTCTTGCGGAGAGATCTTCAGCCTGACATTGAGGAGGCCTCTGGAGGGCAAGCAAGGCCTCTGAATCTGACTTGCCTTGAAGCAAAGAAGCTGGACTTTCCCGCTCCTGCCTGTCAGTCATGAGTTACTGACCACTAGGAAGGACACACACCCACAAGCCCTTGCAGCTCTCTGAGCAGCGAGGCTAAGCAGCTCCAGTGGCCCAAGTCCCCTGCAGAAAGTGCACAGGCTGCAGTTAGAAGGAAAGCATGCAGAACCTGCAGAGCGAGCACACAGATCAGACGCAGGCATCGCAGGGCATCTGGGTAGAGGCCATCAGGACCCAGGACACTCAGCCCTGGTACCAGCACAATGCCCCACGCGGGGCCAGAGCTGAGCCTCGGTGACTGGAGTCCCATGACCTCATCAGAAGGTCCGGGGAGCTGGGAGGTGAAATTGATTAAGGAGACTGGAAAGTACGTTTTGAAAGAAAGCTGACCCAATTAGAGTATTTCACCTCCAGAGAAGACTAAATAGTAAGTCAGTAACTACCCAAGTAAACAAAGACTTCTTACGAAAAGAACGATGGCTGATTCAAGGACTGCAGAAGTAGAATTGACACACCACACATGCAGAAGGGCTCCTGCCGCGGAAGGCAACCCAGCCTGACGAGGAAGGGCAGCCCCAGAAGACGCTAAGGAAGGGTACGTGGTCCGCATGCCCGGTGTCCGTCTTACAGGATTACACAGGGTCCCTCCTGAAATGATATGCTCTGAACAGATAAAGCGTGACAGCCAGGGACATTTCCTGAGTGTCTCTTCTGTGGGAGGGTTTGGAAGCAGAAGTTCATAAAATACATGAAAATGAGATTGAGAAGACCAGATGAGCATATCTTCAACACTGCCCTTCACCCTGTGTTGGGGGAGTTGAGACAGGTCAACCCTTAGAAGCCTGAACCTAGCATCAGCATGCTGTGGGAGGGCCCTTTTCAGCCCAGAGGCTCTGTTCTGACTCATAGGCGGTATGGAACTTCATACAGAATCCATTCCTCACGTGAACAATGGCAGTGATACTATCCCTGCCTCACTGGGCTGTGGTCAGTGGGTTCAGACACACTCAGAGCTCTTGCCACAGAGCTGGAACAAAATAATGAAACATCAACTAGAATGGCTCTCCACATGTGGAACGTAGGCCCCCACGGCTGGTGGAAAGGTGGCAATCACTGCTGCTCCCAGGGATTCAAAACACTCCTCTGCTCAAGCAGAATCTGAGTCAACACAGAACCATCAAGGGACACCCAAAGTGTCCCGAATATCCAGCTCACGTTATTTCTGTTTCTTCCAGCTGTTGACACAGCACCTTCTAGCACAGACCTGCTCTGCAGAAACACAAGCTCATTCATTCTCCCCATGCCCTTAAGTGTTAGGCAAAGTCTGGAAATTAGAATCCCCATCTTGCAAATGCAAAATAAACGAGAACCAGATCAAGCTGCGAACTCACTGAATCTGGAGCAAAAGCAGGTTCCGTCTCCTACCTCCTTCCTTGCAAGCTCTAGTTCCTGCTCCACTAGCCCAGATGTCAAGGCCCTTTATCCTTCTCCCTGCTCGATATTTCTTTCGTTCCTTTTTGTAAAAATGAATGCATCTTTCTTTGACAGGAGTGACATAGGAGCATACAGAAGAGGTATGGAAATTTCAGAAGGGACGGGATGGGGTTCCTGCCCACAGAATCTGACATCGGATCCCTGATTTACACACCCCGGGCACTGCCCCAGGAGCAGAGAAAGAAAGGTGCAAAGCAGGCTGCGCACATCACCATCCATCCCATCGGCTCACTGGGTCCAAGCCTGGGAGCTGCCTGCCAGGGAACTGTCATCTGTTCACTCTTGCGCAGAGCCCACAGACAGAGCCCTCCAAGGTCCGTGGATGAGACACAAGCTGTGGACAGGAGGAAAACCGGAAGTCAGGGGGCCTGGATGCAGAGAACGTTTCTTCCAGTTTCCAAATTGGGTGCCTGGTTCGGGGTTCCCTCGTGGTGAGCCTGGAGTCCTGCCCCTCCTCCTGCCCCTCCTCTTGCTTATACTGAACAGGGTCCTACTCTCAACTGAAGGGGGCTGTTCAGAGCAGGACAGTGAGGCTCATGCTCCAGGCTGTTGCTGGGAGAAGCTGAGGTCTCTGACACAGAAAATGACGTCAAGTCCAAAGACCAAGGAGAGGGGAAGCAAGGAGCTAGAGAGCAGCTGGGGAAGTCAACGCCAAAGGAATTAGGGCAACACGGGGTTTCAGACTGTGGTTCAGAGTGAGCCCTGCTCTGTGGGAGTGAGCTAGTGCCTCCCTGCAGCACCAGCACCACCTCTGCAAAAGGGTCATTGTATCTGCAGAAGAGGCGTCTCCTTAGAAGTAGAAGAGAATTTACACGAGTCTCTGCTCAGTGCTGAGCCCACATCACGGGTGTCTCCGTGATGACGTCAGGTGGGTCCCAAACACTCCCCTACCCATTCCACAGTCAGAGGAAGGCCTCTTCTTCACCATCAACAGGAAATGGGCACACACTGAAAACCTTGGCTGGGCCACATTTCTTACCAATGTTGATTCTTTTACTCCTTGCAATGATGCTGCATCTGGGGCCTGAGAGGGAAGGGACCCCCAACCAAGGTTGCTCCAGTGCAGACGGTACAGCCAAAGGGAGCCACAGCCTGGCCACACCCTCACACCTGGCCACCACGCTGCCACCTCTCCACCACGCAGCCTGGCCACACCCTCACTCCTGGCCACCACGCTGCCACCTCTCCACCACGCAGCCTGGCCACACCCTCACACCTGGCCACCACGCTGCCACCTCTCCACCACGCAGCCTGGCCACACCCTCACACCTGGCCACCACGCTGCCACCTCTCCACCACACAGCCTGGCCACACCCTCACTCCTGGCCACCACGCTGCCACCTCTCCACCACGCAGCCTGGCCACCACACTGCCACCTCTCCACCGTCCAGGTCCTGTTCTGATCTAGGAGGAACGGGAAGGCTGCCAAGGGGTCTCCAGCAGAGTCTTCTTTTACAATTAGAGTAGAAATTGGATCCTTCTTACTTCACGACTCTGGTTTTGGTAACAGGTTACTTCCGTGGCAGTAACTGCCCATGGGTATAAAGTTCCCAATGGGCTAGAATAAAGGGAAGGTGTGGTATCCTTTCTTCTCCAGCAAAAAAGGATTGCTGGTATTGCTCCTTTAAACTTGTAGCCCACTCCCCTGGGAGGCCCAGCCTGCCCTGTCACCTTGGAGCACTCAGGCTGCTGGGCATGTCCTGACCTTTCCCTTTTCAAGATCCCTTTGACTCTGCAGGAGGGAAGCGGGCCCAGTTGATCTGGAGAGGCTGAAAAGAGCGAGAACTGAGGCAGAAGTAATCAGAGGAAATTGGAGAGGGGACAGATCAGCGCCCACTGTCTAAGCACCAAGGGCTGCTGGCCTACTAAAGTGAGGCTGAGCAGGGAGGTCAGCGAGCCGGGGAGCCTGCCCCTGCAGAGTGGCTCTGCAGCTTCACCGGGTGCAGCCCTGACCTCTGCCTCCACCCGGGTGGGCTGTGCATTCTGTGCTGTGAGGCCACCGCAGGTGCCGGTTCTAAGCTGTGCCCCTGCAACCCTCTCCACCAAGGTGCCTCCTGAGGGGCAGGTAGGGCAGAGGTAGGCCTCAAGGTGCCACCCCATGAAGTCGCGGGAGCCCTACTTACTTCTTTGGGCTCTGCCTTTGCCTTGATAACTAGGGACCACTCGGTGGTTTGCAGGAAAAAGACATGTTGCTATTGAAATTCTATTTTCAGGCTGGGCACGGTGGCTCACGGCTATAATTCCAGCATTTTGAGAGGCTGAGCTAAGAGGATTGCTTGAGGCCAGGATTTTGAGACCAGCCTGGGCAACATAGCAAGAATTTTCTACAAAAAATGACAAATAAATAAAATTTTCAGTGCAGCAATTGTTTTTTGTTTTTTTGTTTTTTTTGAGATGGGATCTTGCTATGTTGTCCAGTCTGGCCTTGAACTCCTGGGCTCAAATGGTCCTCTTGCTTCAGCTTCCTGATTAGGTGGTGCCATGGCACATGGCTAGCAGTTGTTATTTGTTTACACTATGTTATGAACAGAATGTCTGTGTCTCACCCCAAAATTTATATGCTGTACCCCTAAACCCCAATGTGATGGTATTAGGAGTTGGGGCCTGTGGGAAGTCCTTAGGGCTAGAGGAAGTCACAGGCTGGGCCCCATGATGAGGTTAGTGTCCTTGTAAGATGAGGAAAAGGATGACCTCTTCTCGCTCCGAGTGAGGGCGCGGGGAGATGGCAGCCGCCCTCGGCCAGGAGGACAGTCCTCGCCAAGAGCCCAGCCTGTCAGCATGTTGAGCATGGACTTCGCAGCGTCCAGAATTATGATAAATGAATATGTACTATTTTTTAAGAATGTATTTTTCTACTTGTTTGCTTTTGGGGAGACTAAACAAAATTTCTTGACAAAACAAAGCACATTATTAGAGATAATGCAAGTTTTAAATTACCAAATATATTTGTATAGAAAGGAAAAAAGCCACAAAATATCTATGAATTGTAGGAAATAAGCGCCCTTGCAGCGCAAATGTCCCGGAACAGTCACGTGGTGGCATGATCAGCTCTCCAAAGCTCTTTTTTTGTTGTTTGTTTTGAGACAGAGTCTTGCTCTGTCACCCAGGCTGGAGTGCAGTGGCACGCTCTAGGCTCACTGCAACCTCCACCTCCCGGATTTAAGCAATTCTCTGCCTCAGCCTCCCTGGCAGCTGGGATTACAGGCACACGCCACCATGCCCGGCTAATATTTTGTATTTTTAGTAGAGACAAGTTTTCACCATCTTGGCCAGGCTTGTGACCTGACTCTGTGATCCACCCGCCTCGGCCTCCCAAAGTGCTTGGAGTACAGGCATGAGCCACGGTGCCTGGCCTCCGACGCTGTTTAACTCTGACTCAGAACAGCTGTGTTCAGGGTGATGCTGCTGGGAGTCTGGGCATAGATGAGGACACTCCCCCACACCTGCCTTCATACCTGCACATGCACCCGCACACTGGGACACACACTTGTGCACGCACATGCAGTCCTTTCTCTGGAAAATCCTCCAGTCCAGTAAGTGAAGCACAAAAGGTGAATAAATAATGACGCTCCAGGCAGGAGACAGTGCGGCCCTCAGAGATGGGGGCAGGCCCACTGCCATGTTCCCCGGAAGTGGGATGTAGTCAGTGGACCTTCCTTCCGGGGCAGCCTGGCTGTGCAGCCAGGAGAGGGGGTAGAAAATGGGAATTCAAGGGGCCGCTCTAACAGGCCGTCACGGCACATGCCTCAGGTTGTCTTCTTCCTAAGGAAAACGCATTGCAAAGAGCAGGAAAAACACCAGTACGACTATTTCAAAGCGATGTGAAGAGTCACCAAGGCTCATCACCTTTCTCTGCTGTCCGGGGCAGGTCACTCACAGCTTACCTATACCAATCTGATTCCGTCACTCTGCTCACACGTGGCTCGCAGCCCAGGATGAGGCCCAGTCTCCTCCTGGTGTGAGGCCTTTAGTGATGAGACCGCTACCCACCTTTCCAGCCTTACCTTATGCAGCCTGCACTCTGCTTCTTCAAACTCAAAAACCAGAAAGAGCAACACGGCCCCAAGGAGCACTGCCTTCCCCACCCCCAGGGTCACGAGCACCTACACACAGGCAGCCTCTGCTCCTTGTCCAGGTCTCAGCTCTCTTGATTGCTCCCTGTCTTCATGGGGCCCCTCCCTCTCTGCTCCCCCAGGACCCCTTCCTCTCCCCTTAGGAGCAGTCATTACTCTGCAGAGTCACAGCTGTTCACTTGTCCATTCGGGCAGGGCCATCCCTGCCAGGCTCACCTGCCCCTGTGCCCCCCACAGCTGCTCCGTACCTGCCCAGTAGCAGGCACCACCAGACACTTGCCGAGCTGACTGACAAATGCACAGGCAAGGAAAGAATGCATCTGGGGGCTGGGCCTCCCAAAACAGTGTGCCTCTACCACTGTGGATACAGCTTCTTCGTTCTTGGTTAAATCACTGTTTTGCTATTTTTTTTGCCATGGTTGAGGGTGAGACAAGCTTTAAGCGCATCTGACAAGGTCCATCTCCGCTGGTAAGTCCTCCTTCAATCAATTCTGTATTTTCAGGTGGTTCTTGAACAGAAAAAACTCTTCCTTCTGCTGCCGGCCAGAGCTAATGTGTCCAGTAGCCCCAAACTCCAACTGGAAAGATCCTGTGAGGCCATGCTTGGCACGTGTTGTGGGAGGAGATCCTGTAGGACCTGGGTGCTTGATAGCAAACAAATTGCATTAAAGGAATGCCCCTAAGACCAGCTGCCAGGCCAGCTGTGCAGAAGCAAAGCAAGGGTTCTTTGTGGGCCAGCGCTGATCTGCATAACAATTGCCCAGGCAACACAAGCCAGGGTGCAGCAGAGAGCTGTCTTTGGTTCAGGCACTTGCCTGAGTGCACTCCTTTGTTTAAAAGGCATTCTTTTCTTGAAATGTGAATGATAAACCGGGAATCACAAAAATGAAATTGCTTACCTTTGTGTTTCCTTCCTCCAGTTCCACATGCTGCAGAATTACAGAAGAGATTATTTTTGCAAAAGAACTTTTTTCTCTAACAGGAAAAAAAAAAGCAAATGCAGCAAAAAATGTGTTTTCTTGAGCCAAGAAACGGGTTCTTAGGCCTTTTAGAAAGTGCCGGCAACCATGCTAATAATTAATGATATGTTTAAATGCTTAGTTCTGCACCAGCAATGTGTTCAAGAATTCTAGTCTCTTAGTTTTTCATGATGTTAGAACTACACTTGTGTATACATAGTCGACATCTGTATCCTTTTTCGGAAGCTCAAGTTTTTGAGTGCATGCTACAAATTCTGGCCTCACAGGTCATCCTGTAGCAAAGTCTTGTAAAGCTAAGATTTTTCTTTTCTTGTTTTTAATCTCAAATGGTCCTGAGAACAAGCATGTTTCCAAGCTTTCAGTTGAAATGCAATTTTCTTAAAGATACTGAAGATTATGATACCACATTCAGTCATGATAATAGGCATATATTATGGGATAATTAACTGGATCATAGAAATTATTAACTAGATAAAATTCAAAGAGAAGCCATCCGCTCAAGCAGGACGGGAGGGAGGCAATGTCTGGGGACGTGAGGACAGCCACCTTGGTGACACAAGGAGGAAGCAGACTCTGCTGTGGACAGGCTGGGTCATTACCCATGGTAGCCAGAAATGCTCAGGAGAATAGAAGGCCAAGCCTGTGTTCAGGTCAAGTGACAATCTAGGAACAAGGAGTGGAAGGTAGAGGTCAGGAGAGAGCAGAACAGCAGCAGGCTCAGCCATGCAGGACAACAGAAGGAAGAGCCGCCACGTTCTTATGGGTATGCTAGTGGGTGGCCTGGGACTTTGTGTCTTAGCCGATTTCTGGCTGCCTGCTGTGTGAATGGGCTGCTCGCTGGTGATGGTTTGGGATCTCTCCCAACTGGACAGCATAAACAAAACCCACCTGTGCAACTATCTGCTATAAACAGCCTTGTGGCCCAGGCTCAACACAGGCTCCTATTTAGAAAAAAGATCAAATGGACACCTAAAGTCTTGAAGTGAAACCTAGGTCTCTAATGTAGGCTAGGGCGATGCAGGAATTCCATATCTTAAATGACACAGCAAGATTTCCCAGGATCCTATTTCGACATCTCTCTCGTGCTAGAAGGAGCCCACCTGACACCCAGATACCACCCAGCAATGCGGGCGATGACTCCTCTGCCCCTGGAGGACAGAGGCTGATGGAGTTGTATCCTTTCTTCACCCCCTGGCTGGGTGATTCTGAGAAACACTCTCCTGCTTCCAAGGGGTTGGAGAGTGGCTGCTGCCCACAATGGCGACCAGCTCAGGGATTCCGCTGCCATCTGGCTCCCCTCCCGCCCTGCAGGCCGCCCCACTGTCCCCTCACTCCTTTTTCCTGGGATTATTTTGCAAGTAAACTTCTGACTGTGCTCTCTAGCCCTGGTGTTGGGGAGGGAAACACAGGCCGTGTGTCACATTCTTTCTGGATATTTCAGGACCTCTGGTTTACTGAGGCGTGACAAACCTTATCCAATTTATCCAGTGAAGGTTTGTGAGACTGCGAACTTGGCTGGGGGAAACTGATCCAGCAAAGGATGCGCCTAAGAACACCAGATAATAGGTAGTAAAAGCTGCTATTTTGGCTTCCATGGGGTATTGAGCAAAGAAGACAGATCTTAGAAGGGTCTGCTCTGAAGCTCAGCTGTGCACCATGCCCACGGCGACCACAGCTCACGGCTGTCGAGGCCCCGGATGTGCCTTCCATGCTCAATGCCAGTATGCCCACTTTCTAGATGAAGAAACCGACACTTTGAGACGTTGAGGAGCTTGTTGAATGCAAGCAGGTAAAAGTCGGATGTGCGGGAGTGACACTCACCCGGCCTGCCTGAGGCTGGAATCCTCTCCGCCACACCGTGCTGCAGGCTCTTCAGGAGCCACATTTTCATACTCTCAGAGAGAAACTCAAGCCATCCAAGGACTGAGCACAATACTCAAGACATTTTCAGTGTGAGCCATTGAGCATCAAAGTCCACAGGAGCTGGGAGCAGCCAGATGGGATCAGCCACCGGCATCTGGGACATGTGAGCCAGAAACGACAGTGTCTGTTGCACTCAGCCTCCGCCCCCTTGAAACAAGAAGGCCCCGGCTGAGGGAGAGACATCAGTCACGGTCTTAGGTTCTGAGGGCCTTCACACCAGCACTGGCTTTATGCCAAGGGTCTAGACTTTGCCATTTCTCTCAACTTCTCGGAAAAAGCACCAGCAGCTCTTGTCTTACCAACCATCTTTAAGAACGATGACCAGCCAGCTCCACTCAGGAGGGCACTGCCAGCACTCTGAGCCCACCATTGCCTCCTACAATGCCAGGCAGCAGATAGAACAAGCTCATTTCTGAGGTGAGGAAACCCAGGCTCTGTTAATCAGGATAGAGACTAAGAGAGAGCGGCAGACACTTGCCTCTACCCTGGGCTTGGCTGGCTCCGAGGTGTGAGCTCCTACCCTTGCAGGGAAGCATTCAGATGACTCCTGACAGACACCCCCTACTAATGTTGGCTACTAGGGACCCCACCCCTCTTCTCACAAGCAATGACAGGAGAGCCACTGAGTTCTCAAAATTCAGCTTCTTCATCTTCTTGGGATCATTCTGACTGGCCCCATGGAGCTCAAGATTCAATGTGTTTATATTTATAAAAAACTTATTTCTAGACATGGTTAATTGGAAAAAAAAAAAAAGGCCACAGAGTCCTCCTGTCCCTCACTGCAAGCCCATTTCCAGTGAGACTTTATAGCTAAAGAGTAGAGGATATCTCCCCAACTCCTGAATCTGGCCTGGGCCACTTGACCTGCTTTGGTTAATGATGTGATGTCATGATGAAGAGCCGTGCACATTGAGGCTTGCCTTCTCTTATTGCTGTCGGGAACCCTGAAGCCACCAATGGGTGAAGAACTCTGAGCCAGCCTACAGGAGGAGGAGGGACATGGCCCATAGCCAACCCGCTGCCAGAAACGTAAGGTCTTTGGCTGCCAGCTGACCACAGATGCCTGAGTGACGCCAGACAGCGCTGTGTGAGGCAGAGACAATCCATCCCAGATGGCTCAGCCCAAATCATCAACCCACAGCATTGTGAGTAAATAAATGATTACCATTTTAAGCCACTGAGTTGCAGGGTAGTTTGCTCTGTAGCAGTAGATAACCGATACACCAGCGCGGTTGCATAGGACATACTACCTTTCTCTCTTCCTTGTTTCTTTCCAAAGAGCTATAATGACTGCATGAGCAAGACTGCTGATGTTGGAACTCTGCAGCCCTGGATGTGGATGTGACCATCTGCTCAGCCCCTCTGGAACCATCTCCTCACCTGTGGAATCAGAGGGCTGGACTAGCTGACTGCCGCGGGCCCAGCCGGCTCCAGCCTTCTGACCTTCTCTTGCATCTTTTTCTTGGTGTAAAGTGTCATGCCCACATTGTCTCAGACCTTTTTCTAGGTTTTTGCATCATTCTCCATTCACTTTTGATAGCAACTCATATGTTCTTTCTGGCCCCTCCTCTCATGTCTAGATTGAGCATCTGAATGGACGTCTTTCTACACTAGGTCAACAAGATTCAGCTTTAGCAAGACACTGTGCGTTTCAGTTCTTGTGTGTCATGCACTTTAGTTTAATAACAGATTTTTTGGGAAAAAGAAAAACCAGGTTAATTGCGTAGCTTTAAAAGTGCATATATGATTTGTTACCTTTGGTATTGCAAGCAATGTTTGAGGCTGAGCATTTGACACGGGTAACCTGGAGAGGCTTTCCAGAAGGGCACTGTTGACCCTCAGACACAGTGCATAGCAGGGCTGTTTGTAGCCCCACAGTCAAAAGCCTTTGAGTTCAAGACACATTGAGGAATACTTCCCATTTGAAACACTTGAATCTGTGTTACCCCTCATCAAATCACCTACTTCTGGGCATGTAAATTTGGCCGGGGCCCGGGTTGGTAGCTCACATCTGTAATCCCAGCACTTTGCGAGGCTGAAGCAAGAGGATCACTTGAGCCGTTTGAGACCAGCCCGGGTAACGTGGCAAAACCCTTGTTTCCACATATACACACAAAAAAATATACAAAAATTAGCCAGACATGGTGGTGTGTCTGCAGTTCCAACTGCTCAGGAGGCGCAGGTGAAAGGGTCACTTGAGTCCAGGAAGTTGAGGCTGCAGTGAGCCATGATTGTGCCCGTGCACTGCAGCCTGGACCACAGCACAACACTCTTATCTACGTAACAAAACTGCACATCCTGCACAGGTACCATGGAACTTAAGATAAAAGTTTAAAGTTAAAAAAAAAAAATGTTGGCCGGAAGGTGTGGCAGCTTGCTCGGTGCCTGAGTGGCAGTTCTTCCCAGATCAGGGGTCGGCTCACCAACCTCTCTTAGCTCTGAAAGTTCTGTAATCTCCTCTGAGAGATATTGTCAAGAAGGTTACTCAATTTCCAAGAGACTTGGCAATTTCTACTGTGTCCCATTGCCTTATACGTGACAGCTTCTCACTGACTTTCTTGAAAGTCCTTATTTCAATGCTTTATCACGGCACATGGGATAACATTTCAAGCCACACAAACGGAATCACATGTAAGAGAAACTGCCCATTGTGTGCTGGGCAACTGAGGTTGCCTTTCTGAGCTGCTGCATCTACCAGGAATGGGTGACACCCTCTCATTACATACACATCCTGGCCCTGTGAGTTTTTTTTGCAAAGAAGTATAAGGCCCATTTGAATAGCAGAAACACTGAGGGGTGTGTGTGTGTGTGTGTGTGTGTGTGTGTGTGTGTTGGGGGTGTGTCAAGAAAAGACAACAGACACTTGGGGATCTTGCAGCTAAGTGAGCAGCATGGGGCAAATCAATATAATGTTTTAAAATCCGCGACATTGATTTCATGGTGTTCCTTTTTCTCTCTAACTACCAAGATGGTAGTTAGACAATAGATGTCAATAGACATCTATTTTTTCACACCACAGTCTGATGTGGTTTGTTTTCAGTAACTGTCAACTAGCAGGTATTTGTTCAGCACTTGGTATGTACCCAGGCAAAGAGCTGTGCAAGTATATGGGAGGCCACCCTGCAGCTTGGAAAGAGGCGTTACATGTCCACTCCAAAACAGAAAAACAATGTAAAAACAGAAAAAAAAAAAAAACTATCCATGCTCAACACATCAGCTGGGAGAGCCTTGGTGTAAAGTTCTGAAGCACCTACCTGAAAACTTTCAAAGAATCAAGGGCGTAGAAGGAGTCCATAAGCACTCAATACAGGACACAACTGCAAAGGCATTTTCTTCCTTTAATTTCCACAACCCTCACTTTCAGAGGCAGCACAGCTGACGGTGACCTGGGGCCACGGGTCAGGCTGCACTCTGCAAGGTGCCTGTTTGTTGTATTAGGAAGAGTCTACTTTCAAATTCAAACAGCACCCGGGAGACAAAGGCCAGTCCTGGCTGCTGCCCAGGCAGGTGTTCTCTTGTCAAAACAAAAACTGCCTCAAAAGTCAATCCAGAGGCTGGGTAAGGGAAGGAGCCGTGAATTAGAGGCAGGGAACCCGAGCTTCAGGCCACTCCTGCACCTTGGGTGGCTGTGGAATCTCGATTACTCTTTTTAAACCTCAATTTCTTCTTTTGATAGTAGGGATCAATGACGCCTCACCTCAAATGGGTCTAACAGTGTCTGCTCAACCTAATGGCTTAGATGGAAAACTGCTTTATTCAGGAAAGGACTCCGAAACGGTAAGCTGCTTTACTAAGGTGCTGTGGCATTTTCTTCCAAGTTGAGAAGTTCTGCTACATGGGAGGAATGAACAGTGCCCGTTTCTGAGTGTTCCAGACCACAGGCTTGCAGCTCTGGGGATCTAAAGGAAGAAACATCAGGCATGCCTCGCGGGGCCGCGGACTTGAAGACGGGGATGGAATTCAGGTGGATGCAAACCACAGATGGTACTGGTTCCACTAAGCTGCCCCTCCTTCAAATGCCTCCTTCTGGCACTGCGCATTTCAGTTTCTCTTCCGGCTGCAGAGGCTCCCCAGAAGCCACGTCCCCTGAAAGGGAAATAGGAAGGACCTCGTTCCTGACACCACCTCTAACTCCTGCCCCGTGGAGAACCCACCAGGACACCTGAGCAAGATGTAGGCCTCCTTAGGTCAAATGGTGGGTTACCAGCCAGGAGGGAGGGCTCTAGGAGGGTTGGGAGTCATGGAACCCTGAAGCTTAACCTGCTCTGACCACCAGGGCTCCAGCCTGGGGTGACAGGACTGGGCCCTCGGCCTAGTGTTGAAACGGGGGCGCACGATGTTTTTCTATATAACTTTTGACCCACTTTCTGATAAATCTTTTTCTTCATGGTTGATGCTGCATGAAATCTAGAATGAAAACACCACCTCCTCTCCTCCTAGAACGCAGACTGTCTTACCACCGCCCTAGTTTCCTTGAGTTCCAACTGCGGCAGGCCCGCCATGCGCCAACAACAGGCTGGCTCAGGGCTGAGGGGGTCTCTGGAGTCTGAACCCCGCGCCCGCTTGCTCATCCATGGCTTAGCCGGTCAGGACTTGAACATTCGCCGGATGTAAACATTGGGTCATTTTGAACCTCAAAGCCTAACCGGAGCCTGGGGAGGCCTTTAGGACCGAGGGAAGCCATCGTTTCCACGAGTCGGGCAGCAAATTCCTGTCCTCCTCGTCCCCCGCAGCTATCCCCTGCCCGCGCCTCTGTGGCCCTCACTTTGTCAGACACCGGGCCCCGGGCCACCCTCCAGACGCGATCCCCTGCTAGAGCCTCCCTGGTCTGGGGCAAAGTTGGTGGCCGCCTTCGCGCGGGCCGCGCCCTCCTTCTCTTCGCTGCCATCCTCCCCCGGGGCCCGCGCCCGCCGCCTCCAGCACGCGCGTCGGCAGGCCCGGCAAGTGAAGTGGAGCGGCTCTCTGGGGGCGCCCCTTGCCCAGCCGGCCAGCCCGGCGCGCACGACGGGAGTCTCCCCGCACCCCTTCCTCTCCCGGGGGCCGAGAGGACTGGGCTCCGCCCCGGCGCCGCAGCTCCAGGCTCTCTGCCGCTGGGCTGCCGCCGGTGCCCCGCGCCCGGCGCGCGGGGCAGCCGGGGGCGCTGGCGGCGAGCGCAGGGCGGGGGGAGAGGAGCGGCGCAGAGGGGAGGGCAGAGGAGGAGAGAGCCTGGGAGCGGAGGAGCAGAGGCGGGCGCCGCACCGCCCCGCGCCCCGCACGCTCGCTCGCTCCGGAGACTCGCGGGCGGCCGCTTGGGCGCACTAGCCGGGTCACCTTGTCCCGGAGGTAAGTCCCGGCTTGCCCGCCGCGGGGGAGGGCGGAGGGACCCGCGAGGGCGGGGGCGCGGGGGAGGGTCCGTGAGCTGGCGGCCGGAGCGGGAGGCGGCCCCGGCGCCGGCGGGTGTCCTGGTCCTGGCTCCGCCTCGGAGCGCGCAGACCCGGCGGCGGCGTGGCGCCCGCGGTAAGTCCGGGTGGTCGCGGCGACGAGACTTGGGAGACACCGGTCGCTGGGCGGGAGGGGGAGCTGAGCCGGCGGAGAGGATGCCGAGGAAGGGGTCGGCGCTGGCCCAGGCTGCACCTTGGCGCCTTGCCTCCCCGGGAGACGTGAAGGGGCTGCTGTGCGAAGTCGATGGGAGCTGGCGAGACCGAGAACTGGGAGCGTAGCGGAGCCAGGCTGCCCAGCAGGGCCGTGGGCAGCGCAGAGGGCCAGAGCTCTACGGGTTCGGTCTGCCCCCCGGAGTGACCCGAAGGATACCAGCCGGGGCTGGTGAGCCGGGTGTCCGCAGAGCTGGGGACCTAGGTCTGTTTGGGACTAGGAAGGGAAACAGACTCATCCTTAGAGCGAAGCGCCAGATACGGTGCTGGCGCGCTTGGGATGAAGAATCCCGACGGGCGACCGGGACGGAAGCAGGGACTCCTGGAGCCCCTTGCCTCCGGCCAGGACAAGACTTGCCTTCGAAAGCTGTCTGGCCCCTGGCAGCCGCAACAGCCTGCTGCCCTAGAAGCCACAGCCCCGGCGCCGAGAAGGGAGAGCTCGTACGCTTTTCTGATTCCAATTTTAATCTCGCTTTTTCCTAGTCGTGATTTCTGCCTCTTCCTGTGCGCTCTCTGGGCAGTGGGGAGGAAGGAATGGCTCACTGGCCCAGCTGAGCACTTTCCAGGGGGAAAGGGCTTTGGTCCCTGTGCGCTTTCTGCAAGACACTAGTAGAGTGGCTCTGGCAGCCGAGCTTTGGGGACTTAGCCAGAGGGGCCGCTTGGCATCTCTGCAAGACAAGAGGAAGCAGTCTTCTGGTAGTCCTGTTTTCCTCTCGGGGTTTCCTTGTAGGCAGAGGCTTGGGCGCTTGGCACCCAGAGTTCAGGTGCGCGCAGTCCTCCTGCGACGTCAGATTCGCTGGCGCCGTGGTGCTTCTGGCTCGGACTAATGCCTGCGCCTTCCCTGGCCACGTCCTGGTGTTTAGTGCAGCAGACACCGGCCGAAGGCTTGGCGGGTTGGAGATGCAGTGGGGGAGGGGGGCTGGGCATTACCCAGTGGTTCCGTTTTCTGGTTAGAATCAGTTGGTGGGGCGAGCGCGCGCGTCTGTCTATCTGTCGGTCCCCTCCTACAGCCCAGCGTGTTTGGTCTGAGTCCAAAGAAGGAGGTGGTGTGTGTGCTGAGTTGACCTGCAGCCTGTGGGGTGGGCAGCCTCCCAACAGCCCCCAGAGCCGGCCGACTTCTCCGTGCCAGGCTGCGACCTCAGGGGCAGCCGCGCCGGGGATCGGATGCGTCGCGAAGTCCTGGCAGCAGCCTGAAGTGAAAAGGAGCAGCCAGGAGGTGGGCGGCGGGCAGCCTAATGTCCATTCTGGCACGGACAGGAAGAAACTGAAGTCGAATTTTAAGATGAATTGTGTGCTCTGTGTTTGGCGGTGGTGTGGCCCGTCCTTTTGAGATCCACACCACAGGTGTGGGGCCTGTGGGCCCTGAGGAAGCACCCTCCCCTTCTTCCTCCGTCCCCTCTCTGCCCACCACCCGCCCCTTTGCAAGAAGCCAGCCTGACTTGGTAGCTGATCGGTGCCCTCTCTCACCCTGCCCCCATTTCCTGCAAGAAAACGGAATTTTCATAATCAAGAGGGCCTTGTTTAAAAAAAAAGAAAAAGTAAAAGAAAACAGAAAAGAAAGAAAAGATGGAGAAACCTATTTTTAAACTTTTTATTATGGAAAATTTCAGTGGTACCCAGCGGCAGACAGAAAATAGTGCACGGAAGCTGTGTGTACCCCCCACCCAGTCACCATCTGCAGTTACCTTTTGGAGCCTTCAGAATTTTGGAGGCCTTGTTTTATTAAGTATTTTAAAGCTCATTCCAAGATGCTAAGTATTGGATGGTATGTTAATTAGCTCCGTTCATTCATCACACATTGTGTATGCACATCACAGCATCACTTTCTACCCCATAAACATATACAATTATAATTTGCTAATATCTGATAAACTAATTCATTAAAAGTACTAAATTACGTTGACATAAACTTCAAAGAATAAACCATTCCAGGCTCACTTCACCTCTAAACACATCCCTCTGTATCTCCAGCTGACGACATTACATTTTATGCTTACCTATCAGAAATGTCTGTTTTTAATAACCCCATTAGACTATAGCTGATATTAAAATAAAAATGAAGGCCTCTCCATTCCCACTTTAGGATAGAAAAGGAAAACCTGCTAACTTTCCTTGAGACGTACAGGGTCGAGATATTGAAGAAGGAAAGACAAGTCCAGATCCTGGGAAGACAGACATGTTAGCAGTAGGACCAGACGTATCCTAATTCATGCAGGGCAGAAACAGGATTCCGGTTGAGCCATGATAGGCAAGATTTTTTTTTTTTTTCTGTAAGAAAAACTTTAAAACTCAATTCATAAATTATAAGCAAGTAATTTCTTCCACATTTAGCATTGAGATAAATTAAAGGTGCTCTACCAGACTTGACTCATCTTTCTCATTAATATTAAATCATATTTTCTAGGGAGTTATTACATTATCAGAGAATAGAAAGTTATTTTCTTATGCAAGTTTTCTATCTGAGGCACTAGTCAGTGCTATTCTGAGGTTCATGGAGATTACTGAACATTTCATCGTTTAATTAGAAAATGTTTGGTCATCCTCCAGGTCACACCTGCTCTGCCCTCTGAAGAGACTCTCTGCTTGCTGATATGTGATGTCCAGTGTGACTTCTACTGGATGGAGAGGCATAGCACTCAAAGAGGCCATGGAGGTGGCAGGAGGGGACACCCTTCCTCCACCAGGCCCTCCCGTCCTGCAAACCTCTGTGCTTCCCTTTACATAAAAGCAGTTCCTAAAAATTGTCAATGACGTTCTTAGAGGAGTCAGTCAGAGTTTTGAATACCTTTATAAAGTGCACTATTTAAAGGCATCCTTAGTTAACCTTTTGTAAGGCAAATAACCATCTTGTAGGTGAGCAGTTTTATGTCCTCTCACCCACCCCCAAATAAAACCTTGTCTTTCCATGACCCTAGCTTGGCCCTGTGTGCATCACATTGGCCTTTCAGGCCCTCACGCACAATGGAAAAGGCAGGTTCCATCTCAGAGTGAATGTACTGCTGTGGCCCATAGTTTGAACAGATGTCATGTTATCAGCAAAATTATTTGAATGAGTGGGTAAAGGTGGCAAGGACTGAAGTATGGGGTGTTTATGTGACAGCCCTAGCAAAACGTTGGGGATAAATGACTAGCAAAATGGGCTGTTGTATCTGTGGAAAGTTGCATCAGGTCGTTTGGGGGCAGTGCATTGACAGAAGTTTTGGAAGCCATAGCACTTGAGCCGGCATTGCTACACTAGAGACGTTGTATCAAAATCTCTAAAAAGCAGAACTATGCACACGGTAGCGATAGGCTGACCAGGTCTCTAACCATGTCACCAGAATTAGAATAAGGAAGTTGGCAGCTGGAGGTTTGAACAAATGTGGTTTTTCAGCATTCTCTGTGCACGATGCCCATTTTGAACGACTCCTAAGAGTTCCTGAACTTGTGTTCAAAGAGCAGCTGCAGTAGCCGGGGTGCCAACTCCCGTTCAGTGCCCTTGGTTGCTTTGCTTACGTCCAGGGAGCATATTGGATTGCTTGGGGAGTGGAGGAGGGGCGCATAGGGGAGACAGGCTTGCAGAGTGTCCCCTGCTCCCTCTTTCCCCTTGGGCCTTTCCAGAGTGCCAGGAGCAGACATGGGCTCCAGACTCTGGAAGGTCCCATTCGTTTCTTCAGACTGCCATGTGAATGCAAACTTTACCCAGAGAAACACTGAGACAGTGCAGGGTCCTCAATCCAGTGTCTTTTTCATTTAACGAGCTGTGATGACCATAAACCCTTGGTTTTCAAGATCCTGGAAGGAATATGGTTGAAAAGAAACAATCTCAGAAAAGTGACGTGGTTTGTCTAAGATCATTCAACTAGCAAGCAGCAGAGCCCAGAGTCGGGAGCCTACCCCTGTGGTCAGCAAGAGTGAGGATCGGGACGGTGTGTTTGCACTGGCTTGGAGTGGACAGGCACATGTGCGGGAATGTGCTTAGGGGGATTACGTAGCCTGTTGCCTCAGAATTTATAGCAATGTATAGGAAAGGCATGTGAGAAATAGCTTAGAAAATGTATCTTTGACAACTAAATTTACATTCATATTACATTATACAACTTGTGTGATGCATTCTCTAAGATGGAAACATTTTTAATACAGATTACCAACAACCACCACCCTCTGTTTATAATACGTGATGATTCAAGATGCAAGCATGGTTCATATGACAAAATCTAAATCATCTTAAACTATTGTATGATAAATGACCTGTTAAATTACCGAAAACAATTCGTTTTTAAATCCTGGGGTGGCATTTAGAGAATGAGTCTGAAGGAGAGAGTACTTGCGTGAATTTTAAACTGGGCCTTTCAAAATGCGCTCACTTAGGTTAAATTTCTATTTTGAACAATTTTTATGTCTCCAAGAAGTTCAGTTGTATCTATCACTTGACCTCATTGGGCAGGCACTTTGAGATGCTACCTCCATCTCTTTCTTTCTTACCTTTTCCCTCTTCCAGAAAACTTGAGTGTCCAAAACAAAACTAAAAAGCAAACACATTTCATATCGTTTGAAACATGACAGTTTCAAAGGGATGCAGTAATGTCACCTCAAATACGTTTGGAACCACCCCTCCACACCCCTGCTTAGAAAAACAAATAAACGAAATGTTATAGAAACTCACTCTTCTGCCATGCATGTAACAGGCAGTTTTTTACTTCTTCCTATGACCTTGGTCCTCACATGTTGGTGGTACAGACCCTCAGCTGGCCCGGGTCTGAGATCCAAGCGTTTATTTCCGAAGATCCTTGTGGGAAAGTCCTTTGACAGTTTCTCAGTGAAAACTCAGTAGCCATGCTGAGGCATCAGCTTTAGGGTGGGTCCCAGGGAAGCCCACCTCATCCTACAAAACATTAGTACCAGTTCCACTGTGAATTATTGCAGTTTCTAAAAGTGCATTTAATAAAGCCTATGTGTTTCTTTCTGTAGCCAGCCTTCATGTCTGACATCTCAGCCTCAGCCCATCACCCATGTGACTCCTTTATAAGATACCCTGTCGTTATGGCTTCAGTGTCCCATGGGATAACGGCAGTTGAAAGAGTTGAGATGTGTTGGGTAGTACGTGTCGTTTCTGAGGTGCTGTCTAAGCACAGGGGCTGGGCGGGTAGTCATGGGTGACTGACTGTCACGGATTGACTGCAAGAGCACCCATCTGCTGCACATCTCCCATGGAAACCCTGTTTTCATGAGGACCTTGGAGAGGACCCTGTACCAGGCAGTCCCATCGCTCCTAGCCCAGTCTTGGAATGCTTTTAGGCATCTCATGCTTATGCACCATCCTGGCTTTACTTTCCTCCCCAATTTCTTACCATTTCCATAGTGCCTTTGAGACAAGTGGCCACAACACAGAACTGTGAGCTGATTAATGTACATAGTATCTTTTTTTTTTTTTTTTTTGAGATGGAGTGTCACTCTGTTGCCCAGACTGGAGTGCAGTGGCATAATCTCAGCTCATTGCAACCTCTGCCCCCCGGGTTCAACTGAGTCTCCCACGTCTACCTCCCAAATAGCTGGGACTACAGGTGCACGCCAGCACACCCAGCTAATTTTTGTATTTTTAGTAGAGATGGGGTTTTACCATGTTGGCCAGGCTGGCATCGAGCTCCTGACCTCAAGTGATTGGCCCACCTCGGCCTCCCAAAGAGCTGGGACTACAGGCATGAGCCACCGCGCCCGGCCTATTATGCATAGGATCTTAAGTTTTTCTCTCATATACTAAACCCAGAGATACAGTTCATTCATTTCAGTATTCTAATAATAGTTTAATACTCTAAATGCCCTCACAAAGACAGGTTTTTGTTGCAGGCTAATTTTAAGTCAAGGGAAATCATCTTCTAAGTTTATTCTCTGCCCTTCATTCTTATCCTGACCTGTAAAAGCTGTGGATATTAAGTATCACACCTTTACACCATGGTCTCACTCTGTTCACAGTGGGGTCACCCAGGCTCTTGCCGGAAGCCTCTCCTAACTGTTCTGGACTTGCTAAGGGCCTGGCAGCCTGCAGCACAGCTGTCCCACTCAAGTGGCCTGGAGCAAGGAGGGTCCTTTGTCCAGCTGCATCTCGGACCTTCTGCCATCCGCTGTGGTCCTGCTCGTGCGGGTCCTCTTGTGTGACATTCGTTGCCACACTTGCTAATCTGAAAGGTCTGGGTGTAGGTGTATTAGCTGTGAAACGGAGCCCCAGATGTATTTTGGGACATCACAGTCTATTCGAGAACCATAGAGATGAAATGTGTCTGTTGACTCAATATGTGCAGAATTCTGTAGCTTCCTTCCTTGCCTGTTGCTAGACCTAGGGGTTCTGATTTGCCACATACCCTTCCAGGAAAAATATGCGTCACACTCTTGGGACACAAAAAAGAGTTTGTAGCCCCGATTCCAGCAACAGTTCTGTCTGCTGTTCTTCACATGCCTACAGGGCCAAGCGGCACAGGGCCACTCACTGAGTGCTGGGGTGACCAGGTGGCCCTCCCATCTCTCGTTGGTGTTGGGCCATAGCCCAGACCCAAACACACTCTTTTTTCTTTTTTAACCAGAGCACTGCCACACAGGCACCCCCCTCCTCCCGAAGCTTTCCTGCATCCCATTGCCTGTCTGCAGCCACCCATCTGTCCCACCCAGAGTCTGGCACTGCAGCCACCAGCCAGTCTGTTCTGCTACTCCGGCCTTGCCCCAGGTTCACAGCCAAACTCATAGACAGTGTGAGCAAAGGGCTTCCTGATGGCCTCTGGATCGGAGAGTCAAGCTGTGACCCATCTGTGACGGCCCTGCCTTTCCATCATCTTGTTCTCCAGCGATTGCGAAACCCTGAGTACCTGCAGAGGCTCCTGGGGTGGATGGGGCACACTTCACTGCACCTGGCTCCAATGTGTCCTGGACATTATGCAGTAGGCTGTGAAGCGGTGTAGGGAGAGCCATGGCTCTGGGAGGCATTTGCCCTTCAAGGGAGACTGAGGCTGGAGTGCAATGGGAGGGCTGATGGAGAGCCCAGTGTTGGCCGAGGGATGGACCTCAGTCACTAGCACTTCTGCACGGTTGTAGCTGTTCTGAACTCCAAGTGTTTCTGACCTGTGTGGACCTAAGACACAGACATGGGCTTCCGGCCTTACCGACCTCAGGATTTGGCTCTGGGCTAGACAGGAACTCCACCCTGCAAGTGGCTGAGCATCCTCCCTTGGGTAGAGCCAGGTGAGCTTGGTGCCTTGCCACAGAACCACCTGGCTGCCCTAAAAGGGAGGCCCTGCTCTTCTGGTCTGGATGAAATTAGGGGGAAATAAAGGTAGCACAAACCCTGAGGGTCAGATTGAAGCTAGCAGGGCCTGTTTGGCTGTTGTCTTGAAGGTGATTCGGGAAGACCAGCAGCTTCGACTGTTGGTGCCTTGTTGCTTCAGTGTCTCTCTCAGAGACCAGAGTGGCAGCGCCAGGCAGGGTAAGGGAGGAGCCCCGGGGAAAGGGGTGGAGACTGAGCTGTGTCTCTTACCCCATGTGACTCCCTAGCAAGCTCCCCAGATGCCTATTTGACACTTGGTGGAATGCAGACCCAGAGGGCTTCCCCGACGTGCCATCCAACCTCACTGTGTGCCAGAGGCAGAACCAGGCACAGGGACCCGAGTTTTTAGGGCTTGTTTGCTTTTGTGTTTGCCTCTAAAGTGCATTTTTTTCTCACCCACCATGCTCAGTTTTCTTAGCATACTGTCTGGGACAATAACAGAGCCTGTGCACTGTGCACAAACACACAGACAGCTCCACAAACACACAGACAGCTCCACAAACACACAGACAGCTCCAGCTTCTAGCAAGCCCCAAGTCGGACACGATGTGATGAGGACATTTCTCCATCTGTGCCTTTTGGTGATCTCTGCGGAGGAGAGCGCCACAGCCAGTCAGGGGCACCCATGGGTGAGGGGAGGCTCAGGTCCTAGGCCAGGCCAGGAGTCAGGTACCTAGAAAAGTCCAGGAGAACAGAAGCTTCCAGCAGAACTCGCAGGCAGGCAGAGGGGAAGCCGCATTCCGGTCATGCCTGAGGCTCAGGCATTTAGAGAGAATGTGAGATTGAATTCTGCAGGGCAGCAGGTCGACTGTCAGACCCCGTGGGCACTGTGCTCTCATCTCCATCTTAACATAAGGCTTTTCCCAGAAGACGGAAATGTTCTTTCTCCTTAGACACTGCCCAGAAATGCTGATCTTCCTGGAATTTCTCTTCAGAGCTTTAAATATTACAGAACATATATTTGGTGAGTTGGTCCCTGCCAACTGTTTCAGCCTCTTTTTAAGACTAAGTTAGTGCCTAATTAGAGTAAAAACAAGGATGCAGATGGCTTCTTGAGGACCCAAATCAGAGGGCCTCTGTCGCCACCAGAGCCTGGCCCAGCCCTGGAGAGTGACTTGGGGCCCCGTCCTGACGGATTCTTCCCTCTCCTCTGAGCCCTTCTCCCCCGACCCTTAGCCTCCTTGGATTCTGCCCACCCGGCCTTCTCTGTCAGAATGGGGTGGCCCCCAGGGGCAGGACTCACCCCTAGCATCTAAGCTTTCCTGTGGTGCACAATTGGCTGCCCGATTTATTTTCCTGTCCCTACCCCTTACTGAAGGCCATCTCTGGGACGTTGCCTGGGGCGGCAGCCTCAGTGAACCCATTCTCTGTCTGCTCCCTCCAGCCCCTCGGGCTTCCCTTCCCATGCCCCGTCCTCTGATCAAGATACTCAGCAACCCAGGAATCCGCATCAGAAACTCCCCCAGCCCTGCGCTCCTTCTTAAGTGTTTCTTGCTTCTCTCTTCCATCTTCTCCACCCTTGGCCCCGTGTGGACACTCCTCTCCTGCCAGATCATCTCAGTAGCTTCCTGGAAGCTCTCCCTGCCTGCTGCCATGTGCCTCTTGCTTCCAGGACTGCCAGGAGAGTGAGGTGTGTAAAGTGCAGATCCACCTCGGGCACGCACTCTCCATGGTCCCTCGCACACGTGTGCGTGCGCACAAACACACACACACACACACACACACACACACACACTACGTGGTCCCACACATCCCCCATCTGCAGTTGGCTGCCTCTTGCGTCTTGCTAATCTGCCTTGAGGTTCAGAGGCTTAGCTTGATCATCACCTCTTCCCAGCATCCTTCCTCTAAGTTCGGCATCCCCGCTTTTAGGCGTCCTTGGCAGCTGGACCCCACTCCAGCAGGGGTGTGGCATTACCAGAACAAAGATGAAATATCTACAAATAACTTGCAAGAACTGTGCGAGACCTATATGATACTATTTCAATCAGAATTCCAATATTATATTGCCTTTTGAGCTTGACAGAATTATTCAGAAGTTCACGAAAGAATAATCAAGCTACAATACTACATTTTTTTCAGTGAAGAAATGTCCTACCAGATAATGAAACAAAGTGTTAAAATTACATCAATTGACCTCAAATCCATTAAGATGGCTACTGTCAAAAAGCAACCACAGAAAATGACAGGTGTTGGTAGGGATGTTTAGAAATGGGAACCATGTGCTCTACTTGGGAATTGTAAAAGGTTGTAGTTGCTATGGAAAATAGTGTGGAGGTTCCTCAAAAACACTAAACATAGACTTACCATATGATCCAGCAGTCCCACTTGTGGGGATATATCCAAAATAATTGAAAGCAGAGTCTTGAAGAGATTTGTGCATGCCCATTTTTATAGTAACATTATTCATAATAGTGAAAATGTGGAAGCACCCCAAGTGTCTATCAACAGATGAGTGGGTAAGCCAGACATGCTCAACGCATACAATGAAATATGATTCAGCCTTAAAAAGAAAAGAAAAATTCTGTCATATGCTACACCATGATGAACCTTGAGGACACTATGCTTAGTGAAATAAGCCAGACACAAAAAGGCACGCACGACATGATTCCACTTATATGACATACGGAGAGTTCTCAAACTAACAGGCAGAAAGTACAGCGGCGGTTGTCAGGGTCTGGGGAAGGGGAGATGAGGAGTTATTGTTTAAAGGGTATAGAATTGCGTAAGTGCAAAATGAAAAAGTTCTGGAGAACCCTTGCACAACCATGTGAATATACTTAGCACTACTGAACTTTATTCTGAGAAATGGTTGAGAGCATGTAAATTTTATGTTGTGTGCTTTTTGCCATAATAGAAAAAACCCTACATTAATTGGAAATGTAAGTTTCTAGTTACTGGCATGTAGTTAACAGGCTATTCTGATTTTCTACCTTTGCATAACAGAGTACCCCCACACTCAGTGTTCATGGATCTGGGGGTCAGGAATTTGAAAGAGCACAGTGGGGACGGCTTATCTCTGCTCCATGGCTCTTGGGGCCTCAGCTGGGAAGACTCACATGGCTGGACTCACTGGAAGCCTGGACCAGGAGCACCCATAAGTGGCCTCTCCCTGAGTTTCCTCCCAGCATGGTGTCAGGGTGGTCAGATTTCATATGCTGAGGCTTCTGCTCCAAAAATGAGTGGGGACATGGCCAAGGCTGCACGCTCTGCTGATCCATCTCCACAGACACACTGGGTCAGCTGCTGGTTATAGGCAAGTTTCTAAGCCAGCCCAGAATCAAGAGGCAAATTAGACCCCACTTTTGACGGGAGGCATGTGAAAGAATTTATGAACAATATATTCAGTCTGCCACGCAGATAGGTAGGTCAGACAGAGAGCTCTGAAACTGATGCCAGCCCCACAAGCCGAATGAGTGTGTGGGAAAGGCGGCGTGGCAGCACGGGCAGAGCTGAATTCGTCAGCCTGGAGCAGGGTAGAAGTAGGTACTTGGGATATAAAGTCAATTTAAATCTCCCCACTTCATAAAACGTTCCGAATGTATATTGAAAAGCATTGGTAAATAAATATTTTAAAAGCATGAATAAATTCAGCCTGAATATCTTACCAGTAATCCCAAGTGAAAAAATGATTGATAAAGATTAAATATATGTTACACATTCTATATAACAGGCACTGTAAACAAAACTGGAAAGCATATAATAAATCGGAAACAAACATTTGCAAGAAATTAACAAATGCTTAATAATCCTCACAGAGCAAATGATAAGAAGACACAACCTTATTAAAAAGTGAGCTCATGCTATGGAGAAAAAGGTGAGAAGAGGTGGAAATGACTAAGAAATAAATACATGGAAAAACATGTGCATCTTTACTTGTTTTGTTTGTTTTTTTCTGAGACAGAGTCTCACTCTGTTGCCCAGGCTGGAATGCAGTGGTACAATCTCAGCTCAGTCCTGGGTTCCAGCAATTCTTCTGCCTAAGCCTCCCGAGTACCTGGGATTGCAGGTGCATGCCACCATGCTTGGCTAATTTTTGTAGTTTTAGTAGAGAGAGAATTTCACCATGTTGGCCAGGCTGGCTTCAAACTCCTGACCTTGTGATCTGCCTGCATCAGCCTCCCAAAGCGCTGGGATTACAGGCGTGAACCACCGCGCTCGGCCGTGCATCCTCACTTGTAATGATGAAAATGCACATTAAAGTTAGGGAAGACACATATTCTTTCCAAAACGATTGCCTAGCTTCAGAGATCGAGTTTCTCAGTAAAGTTACCTGAGGCAGCCTTTGGGATCTCTGGGGAGACTGAATCTCTTGTCTTGAAGGTTTCTGCGAAATGTTCATTGAGGTCCTTCCCCTACATCGCTGGCCCCATAACAGAACCACTAACACATTTTGAAGATACACACAGAATATGTGCATCTTGACTTCAAGTAATGAACTTTTAGAAAAAAAAACTAAATGCCTGTCCAAAGGGGATGGTTAAATGTGATGCAACTATAATGACCTTCTTAAAATAATGATTAAATTATTTTAGATCCCCAGCCCATTGGCCAGGGCTGTGCTGGTTACATATTTACGTGGATGAATGTCAATGGTAAAATAACAAGGATGGAAAGCTAGAGGAAGGTATGTTAAACGTTCGTGTGAATATGTTGTTCTCTGGGAGTGAAATTTGAATATTTGTTCAGATAATTCTTGAAAACTGCTGTCCACATTGCTGATGGTATGTAGCCATGAGGAGTGAATGGAAATAGGAGCTTCCATGGTTTTCATTTTCTATGCATTGGTATGATTTGAATTCATAAGAATAAATGTGTTGTTTCTGCAATTTAAACAACCTATTTAAACACATATCTTTCCTTTGGAAATAGTCAGAGGTCTGGATGCAGCGTTTTGGCTACATGTTCATACCTGATTTGGGGGAAGCGGAAAGCCTGGAGCGTCCTAGAAGTTGAGTGAAGGGTGTGTGTGCCTAGCGTGCAGTGCACGCTGTGGTTGCAGTGCGAGGCAGCAGGAGTCCAAGCCATGGGCACTCAGACGCATGCAGAGAAAGGTGTGCATGTGTGGGAAGGGACTGCAGGAGACGCCAGTCCCGCCGTGAGTAGCTCCAGGCATGGGGTTGCATGTGGATTTCATTTCTTATGTTTTTCTAATTTTCAGTTTGATCATTGATTCCTATTTTGATTAGGAAAAATCCCTAAAAGTTCAGAAATTATTTTGTTCTCTCTCTCATTTGACTGAAAATCTGTTTCTTAATCATATTTTACGTTCCTATGTCCTAGGCCCAGAGTCTAGCACATATTATGTTCTCAGCCAATGTTTGTTCTTCCTTGACCCCCCAGGCACCTCCCTGCCTCTTGAAAGAGCACGCTCTGCATTCCCACCCAGGACTCCCAGCCTGAGGAAACCCCTCTCCTCTGAGCATGCATGTACATGCTCCTACCCACGGCTGGCAGTCTTGGTTCTAGGCCCCACAACAGTGCATACATTTCCAAGAGTAGTTCATTCTCCACCTACTGAGTACGTGCCATTTGCTTGACCTTGTGGCAGACCCCAGAGACAGAGATGAAAGGCCTTGGTCCCTCATGGAAGAAGGGCGTTCAGAGGCCCTGCCTGGTGTGTAGGGCCTCACTTGGCTTGACATGGTGCAAGTGGCAATACAGGCGGGCACTGGGGCCGCAGGTGCGGGGATACTGAGGCAAGTTGCAGCCAAGACTCAGAATGTGAAAGACTGAATAGCCTGGGGGAGTAGAAATAAGGGGCCTTCTCAGCAGAGGTCACAGAGGCCTGCGGGTACCTAGGAGGTGGAAGTTGGATGTGGCTTCAGAACTCAGTCTGCATCAATGTGTTTACTGAGATCCAGGTGCCCACACAAGAAATAGCAGATGGGCTCAGACAAATTCAAGTCCTGGCTACCTTTTGCTGTCCAGATTGCCCCAAAATGTATGGCATGAAAACTGCTGAGGGTTGGGAATTTTGGAGGGGTTGGTTGGACACATCCAGCCCCATTCTCTCATGCAGGTGCTGTCAGAGTGTATCTGGAGCCAGAAGAGTCGGGGCCTGGGGCTACTGGGGATCCAGTAGTGGAAAAAATGTCAGCCAGGTAACTGTAACCTCAGGGCTGCAGCACGTGGTCTCCCTATGTGGAGGATATTGGGCTTCCTCACAGCATGGCAGCCTTGAGGTATGCAGCTTCATAAAGGGAAGGTCAGGGCTCTGGTTGCTCAAGTTTTCTAGGCGGTATGATCTTTTCTGACCTAGCTTCAGAGGTCAGGTCGTGTCACTATGGCCACACTTCTGTTCAGGGTGAGTCTCAAGCCCACCGGGATTCAAGAGAAGGGAGCAGAGACCCCACGTTTCATTGGGAGGAATATCAGGGCTATATCCAGGAATAGATGTGGGATGGGAAGTAGTGTTGTATCCACCTTTAGAAAAGATGATCTGATGCAAAAAGACAAAATGCTTCAATTACTTGCTCTCCACACAGTAGGTCTTTAGATCACAAAATAATGAAACGTAGAACCGTCTGTTACCAGAAATTTATCTGGATCTATTTGTTTAATATCTGGATTTTCTAGAACGCTATGGTTTGAGCATGAATTATTTGTTCCCACCAAAACTCATGTTGAAAGTTGATCCCCAGTGTGGCAGTGTTTGGGGGCGGGGCCTGGTGGGAGGTGTTTGGTCACAGGGGCAGATTCCTCACGACTGGCTTGGTGCTATTCTTGAAGTAGTGAGTTCCTTCTTCCTTGAGACTGGATGAGTGCTCCAGCCAGAGCGGGCTGTTGTAAACCCAGGTTCCTCCTTCCGTCCGCTCTCTTTCCCTGCATTTCCGCTTCCCTTTTGACTGTCTGCGCCATGTTATGATGCAGCACAAAAGCCCCTACCAGAAGCCAGGGCCACGGCCTTGAACGTCCCAGATACAGAATGGAGCTAAATAAACCTCTTTCCTTTATAAATTACCCAGTCTGTTACAGCAAAACAGACTAGGACATGTAGTCCTAATTATTTTCCAAGGCCTGTATAAATTCTTCGTGTGTCAAATTGTTCTTTAAAAGCATATTCTAGAGTGTGGTGCTGTACTTGAGTCCATCATGCAGAATCTGGGACATGGATTGCTAGCACCAATTTCGTTCATTAGATGGATGCATTCGTCATTACATAAGGTCTTTGGAATTTTGTTCAATTCCATCTCTCTCCAGTGTTTTCACTGAAAATACAAAAGAGAAAACTTGGAAGTTTCAGGTCCTTGTAGATCTAGTGACTTCTCTAGACTTATGCAGAAATCATGGCAAAGCTAATTTAGATATAATTTGGATACAGCTTTTTTTGGCCTTCCTTCTTTTTTTCTTTATTTTGTACAGTAATAGCTCCTTTAAAGAAAAAGCTCTTTTAGCAAGTGTGTGTATACAGCTTAGAAATGGTACCGCAGCAGATGACAGAAGACTGAACGCGGCTGAGTGTTATTCAGGAGGTGATAATGCAGCTTTCCATACCTGGAGGAGTCTGGAAGCAGGAGCTGCTGACTCAGCGGCCCAGTGCGGTCAGAGCTGCATCTCTGTGGTCCTTGTGGCCTTTCCCTCCTGGCCCCCAGATGGCTGCTGCTGCCTCAGATATTACATCTGAGGTTAAGACAAGAAGTGATGAAGGTGGACAGAGCCCCCCCCAGGAGCCATCTTTGGCCCAAGCTGTGTCTTGTGGCCACCCTTGGTGATAAGATACTGTGGGGTACCAGTGAGGATTTCATGAGGACTTAAGCCTTCCAGCCTCCAGGTGAAGGTGGGCAGGGTGAAGCACTGACATCCAGCCATGGGTCCCTCACTCAGCCAGGGAGTTTCACCCGCCTCTCAGTGACAGATGTGCCAGGGTAGGTGTGGGAAGGGAAGACTGGGTGTATTTGTGAAATCAAAAAAGTTAGTGGTTTGCTGGTGGGTGTGAAGTTGGGTGTGGTGTGTGGGCAGGACGGCACAAGAGAGGGCAGGGTGGGTGCTGGAGAGGCAGCAACCCCGGGCCTGGGCTGGGCAGCCAGGTGGAGGCCTCGGGCTGATGCCGTTGCTGCTGATCCGTGGACTTTGAGTAGTGCAGGTCCTCACATTTTGCTGCATGTTAGATTCACCTGGGGATATTTAACAATTGGTTTATACACAAATAATGTAAAGACCATAAATTGAGTTTAGTCCTTAATATTAAAGAAGCAGCTGAATCAGTTTTGCTTACTGAAATATCTGTTCAAGCAGCAGTCCTCAAACATAACACCTGGGGATTTGCAGGCATGCGGCCTCAATCCAGCAGGTCACTGGAACACAAGAGTTTCCATTTCTTTTTTTTGAGACGGAGTCTCGCTCTGTCACCAGGCTGGAGTGCAGTGATGCGATCTCAGCTCACTGCAGTCTCTGATTCCCGGGTTCCAGCAATTCTCCTGCCTCAGCCTCTCGAGTAGCTGGGATTACAAGTGCCCACCACCACGCCCGGCTAATTTTTGTATTTTTAGTAGAGACAGTAAACTCCTGACCTCAAGTGATCCGCCTGCCTTGGCCTCCCAGAGTGCTGGGATTACAGGCATGAGCTACCGTGCCTGGCCGAGAGTCTGCATTCTTAACACGTGCCAGCGATGACTGTGCTGCTAGTCCTCAGGCCACGCTCTGAGCAGCCGGGAATCACAGGCAAGGTGGTGGGAGAGGGCCGGTGGATGTGGGGTGGGGAATTTGGGAGTCGTTGTCCCTGGCTGGGCCCTGGAAGGGAAGAAATGGCTTCAGCTGGAGAGGCTGGCAACACAGAGCTTGCAGATCCACTTATGGTTTAATTTGCCTTAAGTAAACTTATATAACCTGGATTTTGGGTCAAGAAATATAATATGCTTAAAATTTATCTTATGTAACAATAGAATAAAAAACAAATTTTTACCATCCTTGTATTTAAACATTTGGAGGTAGAAAATCAGTGCTGCAGTTGCCAACTGCTGTGCTTCTGGGTTTACCGAGGTGAGTGTTGCACGACACAGCAAGAGCCCAGGCTCGCAAGGGACGATGGTCCAGACGCCAGCTCTGTCCCCTGCAGCCTGTGTCCGTGCTGAGTTCTCTGCTCTGGTTCTTCCATCTCTAAGAGAGAGGAGCGCTGTTAGCTCGAGAATGTGAGGTGATGCCTTGCAAAGGGTCCAGGGCACTTTTTTCATGCAGCGGGACTAAATAAATGAATCCGTATCCACGTGGAAATGCCCCCCACACGCACACACGTGTGTATGTGCACATGTAGATGAGTGTGTATCCGTACCCATCCACGCGTGCTGATCTCCGTTCCTTCTGGAATATTTGGCCCCACTTGATGTGTTTGTAACAGAGGCAACAACATTTCCTGTCAACCTGCTGCACACAGCCCTTGGCACTGTGACATCGCCGCAGCTCTTGTCAGCAAGAGGAGTCCCCCTCTCTTCCTGGGATCTGGATCTGAACCGACCCCATAACTGGCTTGGAGCAGTACAAGGAGGTGAAAGTGGTGACGGGCCCATTCTGAGGCGGTGCAGCCAGCAGCTGTCACTCACTGCCAAGCACGTCCGCGAGGCTGTCGTGTGCCGTTCAGCTCCAGGTGACGACTCCAGGACACACCAGCCAAGAACCCAGCATCCCGGTTCAGCTTCACCTGCCAACCCAGAAAATAAGACGACCCCATTTTAACCCGCTAACTCAGGGTGGTTGGCTGGAAAAAAGATGGACTAGAGCTATCTCTGCATAAAATTCTATATTTACACCTAACTCAACAGCATAACCCTTGAGTAAACGTTGGAAGGGAATTCAGCGGGTCATTTATTGCTCCTGCAGAGAGGAAACCTGGGAAATAATTCAGCCAGGATCCTGGCCTCTGTAAAAGGAAGGCGCCCTGCGAGGTGCTGCATTCACGCTGAACCAGACATGAGAGCCACACATGCATTTCCCATTGGTGCACACATGCAAAGGGCTTCACACGGTGCCCTGTGCGGTGCCCCCCTCCTTCTTTTCAGTGTTGGAGGCCTGTTTGTAACTCACTGTAGCTCTCATTACCTGGAGGTGTGCTGAGAACAAAGGCAGACCAGCTGGACAAGCCCCAGAGTTGGGAGAGGAGGGAACAGTTCATCCACCCCAAACCCTCCTGCAGGATCCAGACATGCACTGATGAAGGATGGGATTCTGTCCTGCTGGGGCCGGTGGGCGTGGACACTGAAGGAGCCATCCCTGCACATCACATTGGCTCCTGCCCAAGAAAGGTGAGTCCCCGTTAGTTCAGCCTTAGCCAACAACTCTATACCCCAGGCAGGCCCATGGTGTCTCATTGGTGAGCGGAGCGGGACCAAGGTGGGAGTGTTTCACAGAACAGAAGTTAAATGTGGAAGAGACTCCCTGCCTAGACGCAGCTGGAACACCTCTCCAGTGTCTGCTGCTGCCAGAACATCCCGAGTGCTCGGAGGACAGGGACACGCCTCGCTCCACAGCTCTGGAATGGGGTATTGATCCTGGGGTCAGGATTTTCCTCCTGTTCTATGTGAAAATCCTCTTCCCACATTAGTCACCGTTTCTCACTGTGACTGAGCCCTGTCCCTTGGTCTTGGTAAGTCTAAGCTCCTGGGGAGGCTGAGATTCCTGCAGGTGTCCTGACCCAGAACTGGACATCCAGCTTCTTTTAGAAGGCAGTGTTCTAGAAATATCTATATTTCTATAGATATATAGAAAGTGGCCACTTTCCCATCTGTATGCACGGACACACGCACACTCGGGGGCACACAGACACATGCGCACACTATACTCAGACACAGACACATACATGCACACATACACTCATGGACACACAGATACGTGCACACAGACACACAGACACAGATGCACATGCATGCACACACATGCTCACAGGGACAGGCACAGACACATGCAGGCACACACGGACACATAGACCATAGACACAGATACATGCACACACACAGATGTATGCATGTACCCACAGACATGTGGACACACAGAGATACATGCACATAGACACATGGACACATGGACACACAGATACATGCACACAGACACACGGACACACAGACACAGATACATGCACACACATGCATGCACACACATGCTCACGGGGACAGGGACAGACACGTACAGGCACACACTGTAGTCACATGACCACACAGAGATACATGTATGAATGCATACATGCATGCTTAAACAGATATGCATTCACCACACAGACACGGACACAGAAATGCACACACAGATTCATCCCCTGACAGTAACCTCCTAACTCTGTGAATGTCACTGCTGCAAGAAGGGAAGAGGGGGTTGTCACTGGGGAGCCAAGGGCCTCCAGCCAGAGGACAGGGTGTGGTTCAGTGACAGACTGGAGCACCAAGTCAAGGAGAGAAGTGCTGGCCACAGCCACTGGAGTGCGTTAAGCAGCCCTATGGGCTGTTTTGTGTCTTCACCGAGCAGGCCTGGCCGCCGGTGGCTGCAGTGCCTTGGAGCCGTGGGCTCAGCTGGTGAGGGTGACATGTGCCATCTGTGTGTGGCCCCTGAGCTGAATCCACCACATCTGCTCTCACAGATAACAGAAGAGAGTCGAGGGGAGCGCAGCCAGGGACAGGGGCCAGAGGTGCACCCTCAGGGGTACCTTTGGAGCCCTGCACCCATTCCTGTTCCATCTGCATGCCCTGGGCAGTGACGGGAGCAGGGCAGAAGGCCCAGGGGAGTGCCTCTGCGGGGTCTGGTTTGTTGTGCAGGGATCAGTGTGTTTCCATGCCTGAATGAGGAACACGCAGATCACAGTTCCCAGAGTACTTTTTGTAAAGTTCGTCTTTGCGGCTTCTTGATTTTTATTTATAGAGAGCTATTTCACCTAAAATAGCAGTTATGCCTTGCCTGTGAGCCCACGAGGATGGGATTTTCTTGTGGTAGTTTAGAAATGAAGAGAGGCCTAGAGGAGGGGAAACCAAGCATCAGTTCTCACAGGAACGGTGGGCTGGGCTGGAGCGGGCAGTGGAAAGGGCTGGGTATAAAGGAGGCTGTGCCCGGGACTCTGCTGCCGGTGTGTCTTGAGCTTGGATCCTGGCCCGTCCCTAGCCCTTGGGAGATCGTTCAACCTCCTTATGCCCCAGTTTCCTTATGAATGAAGAGGGCACACCTGTTACTCCTCCACGGTGTCATCAGGGCGATTACCTGGGATGAGAGAAGTGCGGAGCTCAGCAGGATTGGCGCGAAGCAGGAGCTGGCATGACAGCTGTGGCCAGGACTCCTTATGTGGATCCTTAGTCAAGGGTAGCACCGGGGAATGGGCTGATTGGAGCCCTTCATATGGCAGGTGGAGCTCTGCTAGGAACCTGGAAGCACCAGGCTCCAGGGCGGCACAGAGGAGGACGGGCAGATGCCAGTCAGCAAGCCAAACTCCACAGTCTGGAAGAGTGGAGGTGGAGCCAGGGAAGTGAATCCCAGAGGAGGGGGCCTGGGCCAAGGTTTCAGAGCCCAGCAGCAGTACTGAGCCATGTGGGGAAGTGCCATGGAGTCACGGCCCTTGGACTTCCTTTTGCATCTGGTCTCTGTGGCAGATGAGGGCTGGCCATTGAGGTGCAGGGCCAGGAGAGGACAGGCCCCATGGCATGCAATGACCCCAAAGGGATTGATAGTAAAACATACAGAAAATAATGTATCGATGGCAAGCCCCACTGGCTAGGTGCTGAAGATGCTAACCGGTTGGCTCCAATGAGTGTGAGGTCGGCCGCAATACATTTTGGGAATTCTTCGAAGGTGCAAGTGGTGACTTGTGGAATACTTAATAAAGTAAAGTAAGGGTTGCCCCTGGAGAATAGAGGTCTCTACAGGCTGGGAAGGGAGCCAGGAGAGGACGGGATGCTGAGTCTTTTTGCAGGGCCAGCCATGCCTGCGCAACGCCAGTGCACCTACCGAAGGTTGACAGGTACAGCAAATGAAAGCGTGGTGAGCCTCAAATGCTATTGCCTTGATGTTATTAGCTCCTGATTTGGACAGCGCAGGGCCTGGCCCAGGGCACAGCCGCACACAGGGTTAGCAGCATGCCTGCGACAGGAGGGAGTGGCCTTGTCACCAGCCCCATAGCAGACCCAGCACAGGGTCCCTCACGTTCCTTCTGCCAGGGCATGTGACATATACATCCCTCGGTGGCTTCCAGGTGCAGACCCGACACTGACACTGACCTTACCGTCGAATGGCAGAGTAGAAAATCCAGCGCTAACGTCGGCAAAGGACGCCACCTTGACAGCTCTTTGGAGTATTTTGAGGAAACTAGAAGTGTGGTTATGCCTCAAGACATTTCACTGAGTCACAAGTCTATGGGCCCCTGGGCACATCAAGTTTTGTGTCATGCACTTTCTGGGGAGATAATAAAATGGAAAATGGGGACCTTCCATTAGGAAGCTGATGGTTTCCTTCAGTGCAAGTACTCTTTGGAAACAAAAGCAAAACCAACACAAAAACCGTAAAAAATACAAGAACAAAAAATGCTGAAGACAGGTGGAAGGAGCGAAAATAGGACAGAAGCAGAGACTTCCCTGGGGATGTGTGTTCTGTGAAGCAAGCATGTGCCCGACTGCAGAGAGGCCCCCACTAGCAGGGGACCCAGCCAGAGGCTCCCACCGGCTCTGTGTGAGCAGATCCTCCCATCCCGTTGCGTCCGTGTCCACAGAGAACCTCCAGACACCTCGGGGACACTGGGGAGAGCCTTCTCCATCCACACCCCCTTGGAATGTGCCCACCCCTTTTCACTGGTCCTGGTGGGTTTTTGATTTCTTGTCCAGGTAGGTGCTCCGCTAAGTAGCCGCAGTGAACACAGAAAGCAGCCCCCAAGACTGACCTGCAGGGAGAGGTGCTAAAGGGTGGCTAGGAGGTGGGGAGGGCGGGCTTGGCCCCGCTGCCTCTGCTCTCTGGTTGAGATCAGCTGCTGGCCACCGCAGGGGACATGTGCATTGTCATGTATCTCGGGAGAGACTTTGGTAAACCTCCAAGTTTCAAAGGAAAAACAAAACCTCACAGTGGCTCCCCTGCAGGATAAAGGACAGCAAGGCCTTCTGTGTTCTTTGGAGGCTGGCTTGAGCCACGTCTGCATAATCCACCACCTAGCCCTGAGCTGGGGAGAGAGTAAGAGAAGCTTCAGGTCGGATGCTTAGATCTTTAGTGCAGCCCCCCAAACTGCCCCCCTCCCCGCATTGCTGAAGTGTGAGGTGCCTCCATGGCCACAGGGTGGCCCAGGGGAGGGGCCCAGCACCCAGCTCACCGCCTGCACACCCAGCCCTCCTCCTCCATCTTCCTTCTCCTTTACCTTGCCTCTCCCTGCATCTGGCCAAAGTCTCAACTCTGCCCTTCCACCTGAAAGCCAAATCCTCTAAGCAAAGGGTGGACACATTTTGCAACGTGGCAGGAATTCAAGGTGCTGATGCACAGGATGCCGGGCATGGCTTTATATGGGATTGAAGCTTTGGTGGGGATGATCCTGCATGCTCATTTCACTAATGACTGGAGAAGGGAAAATCTGCAAGAGATTTCAGGCAGGAAAGGGATACTGAAATTCAAGGCCATCGAAGTATTGAGATGCCCTCAGAAAATGTAGGGAAGCCTTCGAATATTTCTGTGGAAGTCATTCTCTTTCCTGTTTCTGTCAAAGTCAATTTTGTTGGGAAAATTACACAAGTAAACCTAATTGACACTTAATCATTTTTCACTCCAACAATTAGCACATAGTTGTAATCTAAACCTTGTTAAAAGCTAAATGAACCCACTTTTCTAGTTGTGGGTTTCCTTTTTTGGCATGAAGCTGAAATGGCCCTCGTGTGTACACACACATGTGCATGAGCACACATGCATGCCTGCGCACACACGTCCACGCACAGGCATGCACACACACATGCTTGAGCACACACGTGTACGGGCACACTGTTATGCACGGGCACACATGCATGGGCACACATGCATGGGCACACATACATCCACGTACACACATGCACACATGCACACATGCATGCACACACACTACAGTGAAGTTTGCTTCCTGGCTTAAGTAGATTTATTTGAACTGCATCTTCCGCAATATTAAATATACTTAAGGGTTTTGAGCTGCAGGCTCCAAGAGGTGGGTGTTTATCTGGTTTTGTCAGTGCCCTGTCAGCCAGACCTGAAATCTAGCACCTAGAATGTTCTTGAATGTTCAGTGGTTGGTGAGCAGTGGAGGGTGGTGGAGGAAGAGCAGAGTTCTGTCTTGACACTGTAGCGTGAGAAGGCTTACCCCCACCCTCAGGGGACCACTGGGCAGCCTCAGCTCAGAGGGGAGGTGTGACCGGCTGCTGGGGGCACCACCAGCATTGGGAGAGCACTGAGCCCCCAGGCTGGCTGAGCTCACTAGGTAGAGAAAAGGAAGAAAAGGTGAAGGAGGACCTTGGAGTCATCCCAACGTGTGGAGGCCTGGAGGAGGAGGCCTGGCCCTCAGAGCTGGGGACAGAGCCGCAGACACTGGCCTTTGAGATTCCTGACGGTGGCAGCTCAGCTGGGTGCACCCCGGCCACACCCCCGCTCACTGGGTGTTGGGAGGGAGGAGTTGGGAGAGGACTGGGTTTGAACGCAGCAGAGGCTTCAGCAGCAAAGTACAAGAAGGGCAGGGAAGAGGGCCGGATCTCTGAGTGCAGGCTGGGCAGGATGGCCGGGCAGCGTGTGCGGGGCTCGGAGTGCTGGGGAAGCCAGTGAAGAACAGAGGACTGAGGGCTGAGTGTCGGGGAAGCTGCCGTGGGCATGAGCAGGGAGGGAAGTGGAAAAGAGCGGCCTCCAAACCACACAGCTGGAGGGGCTGGAGGGCCCAAGGGTGACTGTGGTGTAGACCGCTCAGGAGAGGGAGCAGGAGAGATCATAGAAGTGGGGGGCGGATGAGGAGATGGAGACGCTATGCATTGGGTGGGCTTTGAAGCGTGGCGTAGGCAGCGGTGGGGGAAGGGACAGGGTGCCTCATGCCGATGCCGCCAAATGTCTGTGAAGCTGAGCCCTGAGAGACGGGAGGAACAGGATGCAGGGAATAGGCTCCCCTGGAAGGGGTGCAGGTGGCCGGGGAGGGTGGGCAGGACTGGTGGCAGCAGGGACCAGGGCCCTGAGGACCCAGCCTGCTCATCCTGCCCCTTTGCCCTGCAGAAGGCTGGCCTGGCTGCCAGAGGAACCCCTGCTGTGCTGGCTTCAGGGACCTCAGATGTGGAAGGCACCTCCCAGCTTCTCAGTGTCCTAAGAGAGGACCTGGTGGTCCTCTCCCACTCTGAGGGAGGCCCAGAAATGCCCTTGGTGCCCTGGCAGGGCTCAGGGCCTCCTCAGCCCGCTCAGCTTCTGCATCAATATAGGACCCTCTGTTGGGAGCAACTCCCACTGCCTAAGCCCAGGTCATGGGTTCTCATTCGTTCTGTAATGGTGCCCTGGCCAGTTAAAAAGGTAGAGCCTAGTTTAGGAACAGTCACTAGTGCATCTGCGGTAGTCATGGTCATTGACAGCTGTGTTTATTATGCTTAACACTAAATTTAAACTAAGACAAGGATACGACATGGTACTACGGCCATACTCCTATACTAGCATGGGATTTGCCACGTAAACTTTGTGACTTACTTTTATGACATTCTCAGGGACATCACGAGGGAGAGTGGATTCCCTGTCAGCTGTTTCCAAAGACAGGACTACCCTCCACGCGGCCCTCAGCTCACTTCCGACCCGCCCTATGGTCTGTCCCTGGCTTGCTGGAGGCCAGCCACTTGGCCACTTTTAGAGGGTCACCTCCCCAGTCACTGCACATAACACTCAGACTTTGTTGCCACCCCCACCCCAGTTTATCACTCAGGCATCACCTCAGTTATGGTCCCAGCCCGCTCCATCCAGTTCCCCGAGCTGATGGATTCTCCGTCAATGAGGATCAAGTCCTAGGACTAGGACTTCACTTTCTTCATGCGAAAAACAAGAGTAATTGAGTTCTAAAGGTGACGGGGGTTCCCATGCGATCACACTGGGGAGGTGGGCCAACCCCCTGGCCAAATGCTGGGCAAAGAGAGCTGCCTGGGAAATGGAGGTAGTTATTATTTCTGTTTTTAAAAACGGGTTGAGCAGCAAGAGAGGGACCCTGTCCCTCGCGTTTCCCCATGAATGTTAACGTGAGGATACATTTGTCCGTTCCTCCAGCCGTGACGCTGATGGGACCGCGCTGACTCTGTGGCTCAGTTTGAGAAGTGTTGCCATCTAGTGAACTCAGTTTTCAGTTCATGAACATGGATATCTCTACATACATTTAGGTCTTCTGTGATTTTTTCCAGTGAGATGCCTTGTAGCTCTCAGCATACATATGTTTCATTTCTTTTGTTAAATTTCATTCTTTACTATTTTATTCTTTTTGATTCTAAAAGCATGGGTTTATATAGTGGAATAAATGTGGGTTTTGGTGTTGGGCACACTTGGGTGTAACTCTTACTGCCCAGGTTTGTAACCCAGGGCAAGATACTGGTGTTTTTGTTTTGTTTTGTGTTTTTTCCTGAACATTTGTTTCCTCATCTATAAAATGGGCATCAAAATTAACTTCTACTTGGCTTGGTGACATGATCACTTGGGATAATGTGCATGAAAATACGCAGCACAGTGTAGTAAATATTGGCTTCCTTTCCCAGATAGCTTTACTATTCCCAGTAATAGTAAAGGTATCATTCTTTTACCATGTAACACCTCATCCTAACACTGAAGCCAGATTCCCCAGAGTCGGGGGAGAAAAAAAGGTCTGTTTGCCTTCACCTTTATACTTATATACATGATTATTTATTAATAATAATATATAATAGTGCTTCCAAATGTAAATGCCACACTCTGTAGGGTCCTCCTTGGTCAGGCAGGGCACTCATGTTCAGATGGACATGGCTGACAGGACCATCATTTTAAAAGCTGAGCTTTAACTAAGCACGTTCCAAATATAAATAATAATTTATATTTGGAAGCATCTTAAATATATTATTTAAGATTTTTCTTAGCCTTATGTTTCCTTTATTGATGTAATTTTTATCTGTTTCTGATTCTCAATTTCTACCCCTTACCCCCCAAAATCCTCCTGGTACCTTTGAGTTTCTAGATCCAGGCTTAGTAGACTTTTTAAAGAGTTCGTATCTTGATAGTAGCACCAATACGATTTGCATAATTTACTATTTCATTGCTAGCTCAAATTTTCTTGGGAGACATAATTTTATCTTTCTGTTCTTATATATTTGAAATGAGATGACTGATGTCCAGGACCTGTAAATCAAGTAAGTTTCTTCTGTTTCTCTCTCTCTCTCTCTCTTTGTGACAGAGTCTCTGTGTTGCCCAGGCTGAGTATGCGTTGGTTCAATCTCAGTTCATTGCAACCTTCACCTCCTAGTTCAAGCAATTCTCGTGCCTCAGCCACCTGAGTAGCTGGGGCTACAGCTGTGTACCACCAAGCCTGGCTAATTTTTGTATTTTTAGTAGAGATGGGTTTTCACCATGTTGGTCAAGCTGGTCTTGAACTCCTGGCCTCATGTGATCCACCCACCACGGCCTCCCAAAGTGCTGGGGTTACAGGTGTGAGCCACCATGCCCGGCCTCAGCTTCTCTTAATTCAGTATTTGTTTTCTTTTAAATCGCAAAGTGGCTTCTTGGATTTCAGGACAGTTGGGGTCTTGGAAGGGATTGGCCTAGTCTTCTATGTGTACTGCCCATGCCATACAGATAGGAGGTAAGAACCATGGAGAGCAGCATTTCTGCAGGAACCTGGTGTCTCTGCCCAAAGTGAAATGGATACAGGGCCTTCTGGGCAACCCTGGGGTCCACTGCTGTTAAAAAGAAAAAGTGGGAGTTGGAAGAATGTCAGCTACAGGGGCTGAAGAGCAGTTTAACTCATGTCCCCAGAGCGTATTTGAAGATCATGCAGTACTCTGGTTTTGTATGTGATCTGTGGGTTCACTTCTGCCTGAACAAGATGGAAAACAATGGCCAAGTGCTGACAGTAAGCAGCTTTTCAACCTGGGCTGTCCAGACCCATGATCTTACCCTGGAGTCTTCACACAGGCTCTCATACAGAGCAGACTCGGCCATCAGCCAAAGGCGCTGGCAGGTTGTTTAAATAAACATCAGAATATAACAGCCGTCATTCCAGGGTGGTGTCCCACATGCTGATCTCACAGCCCAGACCCTGATGAGGTGTCCAGTCAGCAGACTCTTTAAACAAAAACAAAGAAGCCTACTTTATTGAAGTTTGACTGACACACAAAAAGCTAGGCATGTTTAATGTATGCAACTTGAGGGGTTTGGCCTCAGTGTACACCCCAGAAACCATCAACATACTCTGTGCCATAAACCTATTCATCACTTCCAGAAGCTTCCTCCCATCCTCTTCATTTATTATTTGTAGTATTATTGTGATAAGAACACTTAACATAAGGTTTACTCTCTTAGCAATATTAAGTATATATTATACAGTACTTAAAATTTTGTACTTTAAATTTCTACGCTAGCCGTAGGTGCGCAGCGGCTTGAGGACCTCTTCATTTTGTGTAACCAAAACTTCTTCCGTCTTGACCAACACCTCCCATTCCCATCCCCCACTCCCTACCCCTGCCGGCCACCATTCCACTCTGTGCTGCTGTGAGTTTGACTGTTAGATTCCTCACATCATATACGTAGATGTGTCCTTGTGTGTCGGCCGTGTTCAACTTAGCTTAGTAATGTCCTTCAGGCTTGTCCGTGTCACAGATGTCAGGATTTCCCTCTTTGGTAAGGTTGACCAGCGTCCCATTTCCACGGTGTGTACAGCACCTTTCCTTTCTTCGTTCGTCTGTCAGTGGGCCCTTAGGCTGCTTCCGTGCCTTGGATGTTGTCACGAATGCTGCGGGGAACACAGGCGTGCAGGCGCCCAGAAGTACAGCCAGAAGCAGGACCGCCAGGTCATAGGGTACTTCAAGTTTCTATTTTTTGAGGAACTGTTTTCCCTAATGGCTGCACCAGTCAGTAGACTCTCGGCAGACACTAGTGTCATCTGTTTTTGTTTGTTTGTTTGTTTTGAGATGGAGTCTTGCTCTTTTGCTCAGGCTGGAGTATAGTGGCGTGATCTCGGCTCACTGCAACCTCTGCCTCCCAGGTTCAAGCAGGTCTCCTGCCTCAGCCTCGTGAGTAGCTTGGATTACAGGTGTGTGTCACTGTACCCAGCTAACTCTTGTAATTTTAGTAGAGGTGAGTTTCCCCATGTTGGCCAGGCTGGTCTCGAACTCATGACCTCAAATGATCCGCCCACCTCGGCCTCCCAAAGTGCTGGCATTACAGGCATGAACCACTGTGCCCAGCCAGCATCCATAATGACAATTAGGGTGCTTACCCATTAAACGGGAGAACTACCAACGTGTGCCAACCTGTGGTGGTGTAAAGGCTTATAGCAACTAATGTGGACTAGAAGTGATGTGTACGGGCTGAGTTGGTGCCTGTCCAGATTCACTGGCTTTTCCAAGAACCTAACTGTGCAAACAGTGGTTTTCCAGGCCGTGCCCACGCAGAGGCTGCTCACTGGTGGGAGAGAAAGCAAGAAAGCAAAAGCATTCTTGATAAGGCAAAGAGCAACCACTCTCCCATCATGTAAAAATTCCATACAACACAGTGGAAATCTTTATGCATAGTTGATATCGATATATGTAAAGCTGATTCCTGATTATCAGCCAAGGGAGTGGGGATAATAGATGCCCTGTAAATCATGCCAGTAATGTTCACGATTCTAATGCAAATAGCTGCACTGAGAAGTGCCATCATCACATCATCACTCTGTGCCCACTCATCTCCCCGGATTTAGTGAGAAGTGAAATGGCCAAAAGGTGGGCGTCAGGAGAGGGAACCCAAAAAAGGCCATGGCCAGCCAGCCTGTGGATTTGCTGCCAAAGACTCAGCCTCAGTTTCTGTGCATCTGTGTGGACAAAAGCATCAGAACGTGCTAGCAACCTCGGTCCTCTCAGTGATGGTGATGTTCGATTTATGCGTGTATATCTCTCAAATGACATTTTAAATGGTGGCAAATGTGACTCCTATGTTACTTTAAAAGTGAATACATATATGTCACAGATGTCATTGATAGGAAATGGCAGAAAAAATAGCAATACCTTCTATGCTGCCAACGAAAGGTTGGAGTACCTTTCTATCAAACGCTGTTTTCATCCTTTCTCTGTAAGTTTCCACAAAACATTGAGCTGTTAGGGCATTTCGGTATCAACTTAGAGAGTCGGCTGTTTCTAGTTGGAAAAAAAAAAACAGATTCTTTCTTTCTTTTCCCTCCCTCTCTTCCCCCCTTCCCCCCACCGCTTGTTTTCTTTCTCCTCTGTCTTAATTCGAGTGACGTGTGCCATGCTCGTTATAGATCATAAAACCCAAGCGTGCTGCATGCAGACACCATGGCATCCTTCCTTCGACTTGACCTCATGTCTGGCTCCACAGCGTGCTTAGTTAAAGCTTTTAAAATGATGGCCCTGTTAGCCATGTCCATCTGAATATGCCCTGCCTGACCAAGGAGGACCCTACAGAGTGTAGAAGTTATATTTGGAAGCATGTGCTGTGGAAGATTCCTTTCCCGTAAAGCAAAATAAATTGCATTTATAATCTTAGGCTGACAAGGTGTGTGCATGACTCTGGGGGAGCCCTGAGGAAAAGTTTTCTAATTAGTGAAGAAAAATTGAAAACAGAAGTGGGATGGCTGACCAACTCTACCATATAAACACTAAAACACAGGAAATGAAGTTAGGAAAAGAGATTTCCTCAAAGTGGCAAGCATGCTAAAATAATTTGAAGTTTTTAGGAAAATAAATCTACCTATCTACTTACTACCTGTGTAGATATCATCTGGCTACCTATGTAGACAGCGTATTTACGAATTCCATCTATTTTTGTATATTGCAAAGTTTATTTTGTAATTTATATATGTAGTGTGTGCTTTGCACATTGTACTTCTTTGTATACTAAAACTCTTCAGAGTGGCGATTCCACTGGGACCTAAATGCCCTGCCTGTGGCTTCCATATCCTCTGCGGCATATACAGGGCTGTAGCCCCAGGTGACAGTGAAGAGAGCACGCGAGAGGCGCTCTAAGCAGCAGGAGTGGAGTCTGTCGATCAAATCTGCGAATCCAGTTCACGGATACCGTGGATCACCCTTCGGGCTTATTTCAGGCCCTAAACTGTGCTGTGTCCATCCATTCATGTGACGACGTTTCTGATGGGAAGCCTTATGGAGCAGGGACTGGGGACAGAGGTGCCAAGGCCACATGGGTTGCGTTCAGCTTCCAGCCTTGCCACTTATTAGCTGTGTGACCATCAGCAACATACTTTGCCTCTCTGTACCTCTGTTCCCTCTTCTGGAAATGGTGGTAGTAATATAATGTCCAGGTCACAGGGGGGTTGTGACGTATTTGATGGTGAGGTGCCTGGTCCCTGAGCTAATGATATTATTTATCTGCCACACACTAGCCTCTGCCTTACAGAGTTAAAGAAGCCTCCACTTGTGGTGTCTCATCCAGGAGCGTTTTATGCACCAGAGCAAGTAAGGCCAGTGCCCCAGGTGTACCCACTGGGCACTCACCTCTGTAGGCCCCGAACTGCTTCTGGCTGACACCCATGGTTTTCTTCCTGGGGATTCTTTTCCAGCAAGGGGAGGCTGCTCTTCCCAGGTCAGGGCAAGCTGAGGGCCAAGAACGAATGGCCCACGAGCAGCCCTGGGCCAGTGGCAGGCAGGAAGTTGCTGGGTAGATGCCCCCTTCCCGACAGCTCTGAGTGCAGGACCTCCACAGTCCCCAGATGTCCCCCCAGGCCTGAGCCCCAGCGGCTGGCAGCAGCAGCTGGCTTAACCGCACACACTTCTTGCCTTCTTTCTGTTATCCACCTTTCCTGCCTCTACCCAGTGCTTTCTGGAACCACCGCCCAAATGAACTGTGTACACTCAGATCCTTGTTGCAGGGCAAGCTTCTGGAAGGTCCTGGGCATCATCCTGGATGCAGTAGTCAGAGCCTTGTGGAAGTGGCAGGCCTGTTCTGCGTCATCTGCTTTCTTCCCATCACTAAGTGAATCCCGCCCAGTACAAGTGGTGAGCAGGGCTTCGTGTGTCACGTGGCAGGCTGTGTCTCTTGGAAAGAGTCTCTGCCTGTGCATTGATGCTGCTCTGATTCACAGAGCCTCGTCCTGGCCTCTCCAGGATGAATCATACCCGAGGCACAGACGGGAACAAATGTCAGGGAGACAGAATCTCTCAGAATCCTCACCAGTGAATCTTCGCTGCAGAGTGCAGGGAAAGAATGACTTTGAAGGAGTCATTTATTTGATGCTGGCAGCTATTTCAGTGACTTTTAAGAGTTAGTGTCATTCCATGGGTGTTCCATTCACATCTTTGTTAAGAACATGCTAATTTGCTTTTCTAGATCAAATGCACATCCTCCAAGGTGCATTGCCATTTGGCTTCTGGCTAGGATGGTGTGAAGGCCTTGGGGCTGTCCTCTCTGCTACAGGAAACAAAAAGCAAAGGTCACCGAAGAAGACAAGTGTGCCTGCTGTTGTGTCTGGAAAGCACAGAGCACTGACAAGGGAGTTTTGTCTTTGCGTTTATGTTAATTGTGCTTTAAACTCTGGTAAGTTGAGTGGATAAGAACTTCAACGCAATTATGTTCAGTGATCATTCAAGATGCCATAGCATGCAGCCCATCACATTTCTAAGTTTTGAGGGCCCTTTCTCTGGGATGCATGAATGGACAGATTCATGGTCAGTGTCTCAGGAGCTTTGTGGTCTTCAGCTGGGTTTGGGAAGCAGACGGGGCCCTCATTCTTTCTTCTCTGTTGCTCCCTCCTGAGGACTGTAGGGGAAGGCAAGTGTCCCCTGCCAGAAGGCGGCTTGCAATGCCTGGAAATATAGCCGGGAATGCATGGCTTCTGCACGGCACTTATCACGCAGGGCAGGGCAGACAGGTGGCAACATAACAAGATCGGCTAATCAGCTAACTAAAGGCACAGGTGGTCCTAACAAGGTGGAGGGAAAAGATTAGGCAAAGTGAGATTACGCCAAGAGGGAGGTGAGTACCCCACGTATATTTTGGTGTCTAGAGCTGGCTGTACGCTCAGCAGCAGTGCTCAGAGGGAGACACAGTCAGCAGCATGACTCATAGTGTCCACACGGTAAAAATAGACCCGGGGCTCAGGAGAAGCTCATCTACTTTTGCTCTGATAAGGGATGCAGAATTCTCATAGAAGCAGTGAGCGTCATCCCCCAAAAAGCCCCACTGGGAATGCCTCCCCAGCCCCCCAGCACTGTGGTCCCCCGACCCTATGCCAGCTTTCCACGGCTCTTATCTACAGAACCCACTTACTGAGCTCATGATCTGCCTGTCATGCTTTGGTCAAGTGTGAGCTTCACGAGCACACAGGCTTCCTCTGGCTGCTTCCCTGACGCCCCCCAGCAGCACAGAGAGCACGCCTACTGCCGGGTGGGTGCTCAGGCCTGACTTGTTGAGTGACTGGGTTGAGGATGTTTCATGAGGATTGCTGCTTACAAAGCAGATCCGTGGGATCCAGGGAGAGCAGTTTTGTGCTTTGCAGACGTTCTTGTGTGGCTGTCTGATGGCTTGTTTCAATGCAGTGTAGATTGTGGCATAGGTTGCCCAGGGAGCAACGAAGACCCACATAATAAAGAGGCCCCATGCCTAGCAAAAAGGCTTAAAGGAGCCCCTGGCTGGAAAACAGTGAAAGGCGGGACAGAGACACAAGGAAACCCAAGCCCGACCGCGCTCCCTCGGCGCTGTCTGGATGCCACCCCCACCCTGGCTGTAGGTCTCCACTGTGGCTCAGAGGCTGCCTGGGGCTGAGACCTGGGGCTGCGTCGTCCCTGTGGTGCAGCATGGATGTTCTTAGTTTTCAGTTTTCTTCAGAATGAATCTGGATCCAAACTTTAAAATCCGCAGCTCATGAAGATCAGCTTTTACTTCAAAGAAGGCCAGTGGCGTGGGAACATAGAGTTCGGGGACGTCGGAGCTGAGACGGAGGACTAGACAGGGTTGGAATGTGCTGGTCCTCATGAGCCACGCTAAGGCCTTGGGTCTGTACCCCGGAGCTGTGTCACTGAAGAATTCCTGCAGGGCTGTCACAGGATCAATTTCCCTTCTGAGAGACCCCGTGGCAGCTTCACTAGCCCAGTAAGGATGTGGGGTGGAACTAGGAGATGGTCGAAGTGGCCTGGGTAAGAGGATTGCAGCTAGGTCTAGGGTGGCAAGGGAGAAGGAGGACTTGTGGATGCTCTGATTTTCATGGAGGAGGTGGTGGTGGATAGATCCCAGGTGTGGGGCAAGGCCAGGTGGGCAGCGGCAGGGCTGTTCACAGACGTGGTGGGTGAGGGGCCAGCAGAGGGTCTGGGGGTGCCGAGCTTGCTGGCCGAGTGGTCATTGGCATAGGGCGGGTAGTTGGCACTATGGGCTACAAGGAGATGAGCTGGAAAAGGCTGGCCAGAGGACCTGGCAAAGAGCCAATGGGAAGACCTGGTGGGGAGCAGGAAAACCAGGCAAGGGCGCAGCCAGGGGAGCCCTGCGGAAATTATCTCAAGGAGACGGAAGCTGCCCAGGGGTCATGTGTGTCTGAGGTCAGGCCTGGTGGGGAGAGGTGGCCATCCTCTGGGTTCACTGATGTTTAAGACCCCCTCAGCAGGGAAGAGGGGGAGTCAGAGTGACTTCTCCATATCTAAACCCCAGATCGCCCCCCTTACTCACCCTAGCAGCTATATTGGGGTGGATTTTAGGAATCCACATGGATCGTTCACTTCTGGAGCTTTTGTAAATGGCACTGCAACAGTTTTTATTAAACTAAAATTGCGGAGCAGACTGGGCCCTCATTCTTAGGCAATCTTAGGTGACCTCCGCCCATATCTGTTGTTTCCGTATTTACTCCACTCGCCTGGGTCAGGTGTTTCTGCCGTCTGGATGCCTCTCATTGCTCTCCTTAGGAGACCCAGTCCTGGATGTCCGGACACAGTGGGGCTACAACTTATTTTAGAAGATCAGAAATCCAAATATAGAAAGTGAGGTGTTAGACTTTCCCCTTGCAGCACTTGAAGCAAAGTTTCAGGAAGTCCTGAAGATAGTGACATGTCATTAAAAGAATTGCGGGATTTTCGGTTGTCTCATTCTCCCTATTCTGCCAAATTCTGTGGCTTGGTGGTAGCTAGATGCAGTTTGAGAACAGCAGTGTTAAGGGGAAATGGTTTCTTTGTAACTGGTCCAGACATAGGTACCAGGATGGCAGGAATCAAAGAGCAGATGCTGACCCTGCAGTGCCCACCCCAGGAGTACCACTTCAGACATGGGTACCAGGATGGCAGGAATCAAAGAGCAGATGCTGACCCTGCAGTGCCCACCCCAGGAGTACCATTTCAGACATGGGTACCAGGATGGCAGGAATCAAAGAGCAGATGCTGACCCTGCAGTGCCCACCCCAGGAGTACCATTTCAGACATGGGTACCAGGATGGCAGGAATCAAAGAGCAGATGCTGACCCTGCAGTG
>NW_022437005.1:10983359-10997225 GCF_009761245.1 Sapajus apella
CCACCAGCTCTCAGCGTGGCCCCAGTTTATCCTAAGTGCCTTTATTAGGCACCACCAGGTCTGGTTCATAACCTCAGGGAGGAGTTTCCGGGTAGGTGAATGCAGCTGCAGATGGGAGCCCACCCATGGTCCAGGTAAAGGTCTGTCTGTCCGGCATTTAAATCCTTAGCAAGTTATAAGACAGGGGCACGTGGAATGAGATGAGGTGAACCCTCTATGTAAGCATGCCACGTGCCAGGCGGCAGCACACCCACACACCCAAAAAAGGAAAGCCTGACTGTGATGCCAAATCTGAGTTGTCAGGAAACCACGCCAGGTTCAGGAGGGAGAAATTCCCTCAAGCTCCACAAAGAGGGGGAGCATGGCCGCCGTCCCCCTAGTGCCACCAGAGCTGAGGGTGACCGGTGCTCTGGGGTATAGGCACTGTTATTTTTTTCTTTGAAAACTGAAGCAATAGATCTCAAACCCTGAAGTTTAAGTCCTATTAAGGTACACCAGAAAAAGCTCCTTCTCTGGAAGCCCCAGCCTGGCCCTGCTGCTGGGGTGGATCTGTGGCCCGGTGGGCCTGATGCTGTGCTGTCCAGAGCAGTGGCTCTTCCAGGACCTGGCAGGCCATGTCAGTGTGGTCCCAGGCAGTCCCACATCGGTTCCCAAAGTCAGGCATACCTGAGCCCTGGGGGCCCTGGCAGCATGTGAGGGGCAGGTCTGACTCACTCACACAGGCAGAGAAGCTGGACAGTGGGCAAGGAAGCTTGGGAGCTCATTTGGTCAGAAGGGGATTCCAGAATAAAGGAAGGATTTGGCAAGAGGGCCCAGGTATCTTAGATGGGCTCCCCAAAAGCCCCCCGAGACAAGGATTTGGGTGCATGCAGCTTGCATGGGAAGTGATGCCAGAGAGCACTGGAATTGCCGGAAGTGGAGTGGGACGTGGGCATGCAGGGAGGCCGGCCAAGGCACAATTCGTCATCAGCAGTTCCCAGCTGGTGACCAGGGAAGGTAGAATAGGATCTCTTCTGAGTTCCTGGTGGTCCAACCTCCCTGTCAGTCCGTCAAGGCTGAGACTGCTTCTGGGCACTGACCCCCAGCCTGCGAAGCCTGTGGCCTGCAGGAGTGTGTTCCGTGCTGGCCAGAGGATGCCACCAGGGCTTGTCCAGGGATGAGGGATGAGACACAGAGCGGGGGAACCAGGAATGCCTGAACCTTTCTGATTCATCATCTACATTCCCACATGGCTCCTGAAGGAGGAAGAAATGAGACTCAATACCAGTTTATCCCTGGCTGCTAAGAGCCAGGGCTTTTCTGGAGGGAGCTGTGACCCCTTAAGACCCCTCCTTTGTTGGAAGCCCTGTTCCTAGCCCATCTGTCTGCAGCTCCAGGAACCCAGCCCTTGCCACACTGATTGCTGCATGCCCAGAGCTGGGGGTGCGGCCTGCAGAAGAGGCTCTTCCCTGCAGCTGCTCAGCAGAAGGGTGGCAGCTTCCTCCTTTGGCTGCTGAAGGCCTGTGGGCGTGGGGGAGCCTTCCCTGCTAGAGACGAGAAAGTGGGCAGCAGCAGGTGTGAGCAAGGCATCTGAGCTAGGCCGAGGCTCCTCTTCCATTCCAGCAGAAGAGAAGCAGGCAACAGGGGCCTCCACTGGCCATCTGTTTCCTCCTTTCCAGGACATGCTAATGGGCACCGTTTGCCCAGAATCCGTGCATCCCTCCCAGGGAGCTCATCTCCGAGAAGGGCTGGTGGGACGGCCAGGAGGTGTGCTATTCCACATCAGGCACCCTGCGCAGGGAAGCTGCCTTCCTGCAGGGAATCACCCCCAGTGGATACAACAGTGACCCTCAAAGGAACCTGGGGCCCAGGAGGACCACTGCAAGCCAAACTGCCAAGAAGTGTTCTAGATCTCCTCAGGGACCTAATGTGGTCTTAAAAGAATAAACCAGCAAAAAAAAAAAAAAAAAAAAAGTGGGAAGGTCAAGAGATTAACACAAAAATGTTAACCATGGGGTAAGTGGAAAATTAAAATTAAGGAGGATGTTTTTTTCTTTGAGACAGAATCTCACTCTGTAGCCCAGGCTGGTGTGCTGTGGCACAATCTCTGCTCACTGTAACCTCTGCCTCCCAGGTTGAAGCAATTCTCCTGCCTCAGCCTCCCAAGTAGCTGAGATTACAGGCGTGGACTACCAAACCTGGCTAATTTTTGTATTTTTAGTAGAGATGGGGTTTCACCATTTTGGCTAGGCTGGTCTCAAACTCCTGACCTCAAGTGATCTGCCTGCCTCGGCCTCCCAAAGTGCTGGGATTACAGGCGTGAGCCACCATGCGCTGCCCAGAAGGATAATATTTAAATGTCAGATAATTTCAAAGCCTCAATGAAGAAAAAGATAGGTGAAATAAGAGATTTTAACATAAATGTTTAAATGAACAAACAAAAAAAAACCTAGAACCGACAAAATTGAAAGGAAAGCCTAGAAGTTGAAGATCAAATTTTAAAATAAAAATAAAAACCAAATGAGCAGGCAAAAGTTAAAACAAGGCTGGGAACTGGAAAAGCAATAAATGCAGTTCTTCAAACTGATAACAACTATGAGTGTGTACTAGCTCCCATTCCACTCCCCTGCAGTGCAGGCGGGAGCCACATGAGAACTAAAGAAAAGGGGAATAAACAGGGGTGGAAGCGGGAGGCTGAAGATGAGATTGAGGGTGTTACTACCAGGTCAACAAGAAATAGAAACCCAACTGCCCAGATGCCAGGTCCCACAACCCAACACATCCGTGGTGATTTAAAAAAGCACCATGGAGTCAAGAGACCGTCAAAAATGTGAAGAATCCCACAGGCCTTAGACATAAACCTTTCTGGAATGAGCGTTGGCTTACTGTTTGTTTACAACTCACACCGTACTGTGAGTTTACAACCTGATGGGCTGTGGGCATGTTTTGTGTAGCCCCTTGAGGGATTTAGTGTACACACACACACACACACACACACACACGTGTGTGTGTGTACGTTTCAGTTATTTGTTATTATAAAATAATTCTGGAGCTCCAGTTTCTCTGAACTGTTTTTCTTTTCTCTGTCCACTGGCTTACATTTTATTTCTATCATTAAATGTTACTGTTAAATTTTTAATATGCATTTCTTAATGTGCAAATTCTAGAGTTAACACTGTCCATCCTTCTTCCTAACAATACAAGGAGATTAGAATCTGCTTTTCTGATGTTGCTGTTCCATATTTCAGTTCTTTCTAACTTTTGTTCCAGCAGAATTAACCATCATGAGTGTTGTTAGTTTTGCTGTTGTTTTTAATAGTCAGTGCTCATTAAATATCACTCGTGGTCTTCACTCGCTTTTAACCTCATTTTTTCTTTCTCTGATCAGCTTTCTTTTTTCTGGAGAATGTGCTTTAGTAGCCTTAATGAAGGCCTATTAGCAGTTCATTCCGTCTTTGTACAAAGACTTTGTTCTCATTTGGTTCTAATTCAGACTTTGTACAAAGTCTTTGTTCTCAATTGTGAATGATAGTTTTAATAGGTATAGAATTCTAGGATAAAGAATTTGTCTCTCACAAATGCTGAAATTACTTTTGATTTCCTTATGGTTTCCAATATAGATTGGATGTGTGTCCCCAGTCCATGTCTCATGTTGGAATGTAATCCCCAGTGTTGGACGTAGGGCCTTGCGGGAGGTGATTGGATCATGGGGATAGTTTCTACAAGAATGGTTTAGCACTGGTCCCTTGGTTCTGCCCTCACCATAATGAGTGAGTTTTCATGAAATCTGGTGTTAAAAAAGTGTATGCCACCTCCCCGCTCACTCTTGTTCCTGCTTTGGCCAGGTGACCTGCCTGCTCCTCTTTTCCTTCCACCATGATTGGAAGCTTCCTGAGGCCTCACCAGAAGCTGAGCAGATGCCAGCACCATGTTTCCTGTACAGCCTGCAAAACCATGAGCGAAATATACCACTCCTCTTTGTAAATTACCTAGTCTCGGGTATTTGTTTATAGCGATGCTAGAATGGCCTAATAAACTTTCCGTTGCTGTTGTTGAGGAACCTACTCTGGGTTTGCTTTTTTCCCTGTAGGAATTTGAAATTATCTTCTCTGGGCTGGGTGCAGTGGCTCATGACTATAATCCCAGCACTTTGGGAGGCAAGGCAGGCGTATCACCGCAGGTCAGGAGTTTGAGACCAGCTTGGCCAACACAGTGAAACCCCATCTCTATTATTAAAAAAAAATACAAAAATTAGTTGGGCATGGTGGTGGGCACCTGTAATCCCAGCTACTTGGGAGGCGGAGGCAGGAGAATTGCTTGAACTGAGGAGGCTGAGGTTGTTGTGAGCTGAGATCATGCCATTATACTCTAGTTTGGGAGACAGGAGCGAAACTCAATCTCAAAAAAAAAAAAGAAAAAATCTTTTTTTTTTGTTTAGATTACATTTTTGTCTTTTGTTTTTGTATAGGTACTATATATAGTGTGGGATAGCTTTAATTTACCTTGTATTATGTATGTCTGAATGTGCAAATTCACATCTTTTATCAGTTCTGGGACATTCTCAAATATCTTCAGACATTGCCTGTTCCCCATTCTCAATGTTCTCTCAGTCTGGAATTCCCAGTGTATTCATCTGGATTTTTTGTTAGTAGATTGGGAAACATTCTCATTTTTATCTTCCTACCTTTTAATATGGCTTTCATAGTTTCCATGTTATGCTGAATTCCAGGTAGTATCATCAGTTCCATATTCCAGCTCAGGCCCCTCATCAGATATTTCAAGTTTGCTTATTAACTCATCCATCATGTCTTAAATTCAGTTTTTATTTTTATTTCAGGAAATTCCAATTTGTCTTGCCTCTTTTGATATTTTTTTTGCCCGTGTGGATTTGGTGCCTCTTTGTGTGCTAAAATATCTTAAAAGAGACTCACTTCATCACTTCAAATTCTTGGAAGGCTGCTGTCTCTGCTGACTGATGCTCAGGGCAGACTGTGTCTTGGTACATTTTAAAATTTTGAATTTTGACCTTTCTCTGTGGCACTTTAATTGAAAACTGTCGTTACGCATTTACTGAAGTGAGGGTGTGGTGCCGGTACGCCTCGGAATCAGTGACATGTCACCATTTTTTATGTTAGTTCCTCAGTGTAGCGGTTTCCTAGCTGCACAAATACTAAAACCCCAAACCCTGAATACACATGGTGCTGTGTTTTCAGCATAGAACTTTGCCAGCATCAAGCCAACGGGACCACCCCGTGTTTTCCCTCACTGAACGGATGGGCAGAGTGATTCTGGATTCAGAGTTTTCACTGGATACATTATTCTCTGAACTTCCCATCTTCGTATGGTGGTCTGTTTTCCACTCCCTCCTCAAGGAGACCCAGGCCTTGTCTCCTCTGCCCTGGGCACTGAACACAGGCCCTGTGGCCAGGACTGGCCTGTCTCCCCAAGATGCGCCAGCGTCAGCTTGGGCTTAAAGCTTCAATACAATTTTCCTCCTTAATTCCAGCCCCTGAAGATTTCCCTTGCTTTCTTATGACCTCAGTTGTGCCTTTAAAAAGAAATTGCTATATTATGCAGAGCACTGACATGCTCTGTTGCAGGAAGTGTCTGAAGTCAGTCTGGCACCATGCTTAGAACCAGTTTCTGCTGAGAAATTTGAAGATTTGGCAATGCGACATCTGTCTTTCAGCAGGACTGAAATTGGCTGGAAACTTGGGTGGGGGGGGGGGGGAATGCACTCTCTGTTCAGTCTCTAATTTATCACCTGTAACATTATTTTGACTACTGTGTAGGCATTTATGATTCAGCATAATATATTCCACCTTTTACCCTTTTCCACGAAATGCATCCATGACAGCAGCCAGTTCATATCCCAGTTCTGTACCACGTACCTTTACTATTGATACAGGACAACAGCAGCCATGGGCTCCATGGACATTTAGAAAATCTATATTATTTTTTAGGACGGTGAGGCTCACTTCCGTTGAAGCCCACTAGCCAAAGGCCAATAGAAGCACACTTACAGTCAAATGAAGTGGGTTGAATTTAGCTGCTGCAGCAAGAAAATGGACTACATGGAATCTTGGGAGCATCTTCAGTAGGAGGAGAAGGTTCTTCAAGGATGGAGGCGTGTGCTAAGTGATATTCTCAGGAGCAAGCAGGGGAGGGGCTGGCTCTAGATTGGTGCTAGGGAGCAGCATTGACACCTAGCAATGGGGCATCTCCGCAGTCTCTCTACAGGCACTGGAGGCCCTCAGGGCTGGGCCTGCCACTGTGAGAAAGGGCATGGCTCAGAAGCAGGGATCGAGGGCAGCTTTGCAGCTGCAGGAGGGGTCTGCTGCAGAAACACAGGTTGTGGGCCTTGTCCGCGTCCTCTTGGCAACACTGTGTCACCAGCAGGGCTAAATTGCACTTTCTGTCTGGGGGTTCAGCTAACTTTTCAGAAACGTATTTTTTGTACAAGAGAAATTCCTTGTTTCAAAACAAAGCTCACTTCTCGTGACGCTCTGGGCAGAAGGCTCTGGGAGCAGCTGCCTAGGTGGCCCTGCCCGTGTCCCAGCCTCTGGCTTTCTGCTGGTTCTGATTCACAAAGGCTGTAAGGCCGACACAGTAGACTCTTCTTCATGTTCACCACTTGAACATACCTCCCAGTTCCGTGTTTTCACTTGTGAAAACATGGTCTTCAGAACATAAAGGAATTCACCGGGAGAAACCAGTTTCCATCTGTTGGCATCCTGGGGACAAAAACGAGGTCCATCACCACCTGACCTCCGGCAACCACAGACACGCCCGAGGGAGCAGGCTCGCCCAGCAGGGTCCCTGCAGTGTGAACGCTCTTCCAATTTGGGTTTCTTGACCTTGCTGGGTCTGCACAGCCCATCACTAGCTGGCAGAGAATAACTCAAGAGTGAATGGCCCCAGGAATAAACTTGAGATATTAGCGTGGGAATGCTAGATTGAAATGTGACTCATTTTCTCATCAGTCAGCACGCTGATGAACTAATTTCAGCTACTGATATTTTTTATGTTTCCCAGACTGAGCTGTTGCTGTTTGTCATACACAGGTCCAGGAGGCAGTGTGCGAGTTCATGATGTTAATTAATTCGAAGATGGACCGTGATACTGCCCATGAGACTGTGCAGTCATTTCTGAGCCTTTGTAATGAAGGAACTGTGTTCCCATGTTGAAGCACTTGGTTATAGGGAAAATGTGAGAAGCAGTCCCTTTTTGTTTTTATGCTTTTGGTTTATTTCAGCAAATTTGAGGTGTAGTAAAAACCATGGCACAGGAAAAAGCAAGTCACACCCCCATTTTGTTTCTGTGGGTTCTCAAGATCTCATGTTGCACACTAAGGATTTTACATGGATCATTTATGATGTGAATGATGGGCTGGCCCTGTTGCCACTTCTGGGTTCATTTCTGTGAACTTGGGAAGGTCAGAAGCATAGTATTCTTCAAGTTGCTTCTTTAACCCTCTTTTAAGAAATGGATCCTGGCAACAGCCAATCCACATCCCAGTTCTGTATCATGTGCCTTCGCTGTCCATACATGGCTGCATGGAGAATGGCAGCCATGCGGCTCCTTTGATTTTTTTGGTAAATTGTATTACTCATGCAACTCTGGGTCTACTGAAAACACTCAGTCCGTAGTGTTTCTCATTTTCCTTCTCCCTCCTTCTCCTTCTGCCCCTCTCTGTCTCCCTTAGACAGACACACACACACATGCACACACACACCCCGCCGCCACCATCACAAACATCACAGAATGTCATCACTGCGGGTTAAACTCATTTAGTAACTAACCCATGCTGAGAATTTTCTGAGTTGTGTTGCAGGCTGTGGTTCTCTCTCTTTTAGTTTATTTTTTATATTTAGTATTGCATTTCTCCAATTCTAAGATGCACATTCCTTTCTTTTCACATGTTACTATTTTGAAATTCTGAAACACTGATGCATCTCACAATCAGTGGCTTCTGACCCTTGATGGAGTCTGAGGAGGCTTTTCTCTGAGCATGCTTTTATGTATATGAGTAAACCTAAATGAATACTGAGTTAAAAAAAAAAACACTAACAAAGTATTGTAGCGCTTATATACGTTTAATATATAATTTTATGTTTTTATATCTTACATAATAGTATATGCATATTATATATAATTTAAAATAAATCCAACAATACTACTACAGTACTACATTGGCAGATTGTAATCAGAATTGTTTAAGGTTCTTATATTTTCCAGAAAGTGAAGAACTAACTTACATCAAATTCCAGTAAGTTCAGGCCGGGCACGGTGGCTCACACTTTTAGTCCCAACACTTTGGGAGGTTGAGGCAGGCAGATCGCCTGACCTCAAGAGTTTGGGTCAGTCTGGGCCACATGCTAAAACCCCATCTCTACTAAGAATACAAAAATTAGCCTGTAATCCCAGCTGCTCAGGAGGCTGAGGCAGGAGAATCACTTGAACCAGGGAGGCAGAGGTTGCCGTGAGCCGAGACTGTGCCATTGCACTCCAGCCTGGACGACGAGAGAAACTCTGTCTCAAAAATAAAAAAAATAATTCCAGTAAGTTTAAAAGTACTATATGGCTTGTACACCAACATCATTACTTCTTATTTTTTTGAGAAAAGTGCTGTTTTATTGTAATAAATACATATAAAATACATCACTGTATTCCTTTTTAAGTGTACAATTCAGTGGCGTTAAATGCATGCACGTTGCTGTGCGCCATCACCACCGCCCATCTGCAGAACTTACCGTCATCCTAAACCGAGACCTTGTCCCCATTTAGCAGTAACTGTCCGTTCCCTCCCTCCCGCTGCCCCCACACCGTGTTCTTTGTGAATGTGACCACTCTAGGCACCTTGTATAAGTGGAATCATACAGTATTTGACCTTTTGTGACTGGCTTATTTCACTTACCATATTGTCTTCAAGGCTCATCCACGCTGTAGCACTGATGAAAATTTCCTTCATCTTGAAGGCTGAGAATCAGCGTAGCATATGCCGTAGGCTGTGTATTCATTCGTCTGTCAATGGGCGTTTTCATTGTTTTCACTCTCTGACTACTTCTCCATCATGATGCAATACACTTCGGTGTCCCCAAATCTGTGTTGGAGTCACTGCTTTCAATTATTTTTTTAAGAGATAGTGTGTACCTATGCAACAATCTTGCATGCTCTTCACATGTATCCTAAAACATAAAATGCAATAAAAAAATAAAAAAATTAAAAAAAACAAAAAGAGACAGGGCCTTCCTCTGTTGCCCAGGCTGGAGTACAGTGATGCAGTCATACCTGCTTTCCATTCTGGAGAGTGTACACTTAGCAGTGGGTTGGCTGCTGTATGGTAACTCAGCGTGGGCTCTAAGGCGCCACCATCTCGTCTTCCACAGTGGCCGTTCCATTTGACATTTCCACTGACAATGCACAGGGTTCCAATGACAGGAATTTTAAAGGCTATTTTCATATGGTTATGCTGGCTAGGATAATAAAGGCATATTTAAAAATTAAGTAGCGCCCCAAAATAGTAACGAAAGTTACAGACCTTTTCCCGTGGCCCCTAACACACCACTTCATATGCGCAGACACTCCCCAGAGACAGCTCCTGCCCACCTTCCTCTTTTGACTGTTACGGCCGTACCCTGATGGCTGTGTTCATCCTGTTCTATCTTTTTTGTTTTTAGAGATGGGGTCATGCTCTGTTGCCCAGGCTACAGTGCAGTGGCATGATCATAGCTCACTTTAGCCTCAATCCCCTGAGCTCAAGTGATCCTCCCACATCAGCCTCAGCCTCCCACCTGTAGCTAGGACTATAGGTGCATATGCCTGGCCAGTTTTAAAATTTCTTTGTAGAGATGGGGTCTCATTATGTTGCTCAGGCTGGTCTCCAAATCCTAGCCTCAGGTGATCCTCCCACCTCTGCCATAAAGGTGCTGGGATTATAGGCATGAGCCCATGTACCTGGACCCGTCCAGTTATTTCTTGATCTGTTAGCTTTAAATTCTATCAGTGGACTCCCTGCTTGGAAAGGGTGGACATTTGCCCACTTGAGGTTAGAATTTAGTTCACTTGCACTACTGCCCATCTCCTCGCCTCTTCTCCCAACTTCTTAGGGCTATATTAATTTGAGTCCTTCCCCTGGTTACTGTTGTATCCATCTCCTCGCTCTGGGGATGAGGCTGCCGTGGTTGGCATGCTTACCCACACTGCTTCCCTTTCCCTTTGGCCTTCTCTGTTAGTCCGTTTTGTGTTGCATTAAGGGAATACCAGAGGCCGGGGGATTTGTAGAGAAAAGAGGCTTATCTGGCTCATGGTTCTGTAGGCTGTACAAGATGGTGCCAGCCTCTGCTTGGCTTCTGGGGAAGCTTCAGGAAGGTTTTAATCATGGCAGATGGGGAAGTGGGAGCCCACGTGTCACATGGTGACAGTGAGCAAGAGAGAGAAAGTCAGGGTTTTTTAAACAAGCAGCTCTGATGTGAACTAACAGCAAGAATTCACTCATTGCCACAAGAGTGGCACTAAGCACTTCATGAGGAATTCACCCCCATGACCCACACACCTCCTGGCAGGTCCTGCCTTCAACACGGGTGATCACATTTCAATACAAGATGTGGAAGGGACGCACATCCAGACTGTATCGCTTCGCTATTGAGGTTGGCTGTGTCTTCACTTTTACATGAGAATGAGTGAGTGCAGCCTACTGGCCACGAGTCAGACCCTAAAGTCAGGCTTCCTGGCTGTGAAACCCAGCTCTGCAGCTTATAGGTGAAAGACCTTCAACAGGTTGCTTCAGTTATCGATGACTCAGTTTCCACATCTGCAAAAGGGAAGATGGTAAGTATATGTATTTAACAGGGTTGTTATAAAAATTAAACAGGATACTCCTTATTAAAAGTTTAGCACAATGCTTGGGATTTAGGGGATGCTGAACTCTTGGCCAAAATGATAATGATGACCACAACAGCAATGATGACAGGTTGGTCATGATGAGGCCCCTTTAAATTCTGGTTTTCAGATATGTTGGGTTTATATAGAGATTCTAAATGTGAAATGACTAAACATTTATTGCCATGATTCTGTAAACATTATGGCTGTGAACCTGAGTTTTGGTAATAAGTTAACATTGCCTCTGTATTCTGCTCTTGAATCATAACCTCTGTACCACATGAAGGAAACTAGGGCGTCCAGGTCAAATGGATTCTGTCTTCTTAAATTCCACAGCTATGTAAAATGACGGGAAATTTTGTTTTGCTTTTATTTGGTCCCATGGAGTTCTCGTACACCTTTTCTGGCTGTATGTGTTTTTCTGGAGTTTCTAAAGGACATTCTTTTCACATCGAGGAAAGAAACCTGCGCCTTCCTCACCACATCCGTCTTAACGTCCAGCTGTGTGTGCGCGCCGTGGTTCTTGCTCACAAAGATGGTCTTTGTGAAGCCCACGGGTGTTTATTATAAATGGGACAGATTGCTGCTGGCCAGCTGCCATGCAGAGATTGCTTTTTATTCATTTAAGCTATTCACTGCTTTCCCCTTATCCTCTATCATCCACATCCATGGTTTTCACTGCCATTTGTTTCTGGAATGCGTCTTTAAGTTACTTATGCAGACAGGCTGCTTGTGAGATACATTTTCTGATTCCTGGAAATATTAATTGTCATCCGTGTTTCGTTTCCTTTTCTGTTTGTTTTTACTCATCCTTGAAGGAGTGCTTGGTGGAGTACCTATTTTAAAGGTTTTTCTCTCAACTTCAAAGGTGTTGGCCCTTTGCCTGGTTGTGCGTGTGGCTCTGATGAAGGGTCCTCTGCCAGCCCGTGTGCCTGTGCCCTCTTGGCCACCTGTGAGCTCCAAACACAAATTCCTGGCTGTAGCTTCTGCCCACACTCTTCCTCTTGACTTTCATTAGATTCCTCATTTACTGTTACATTTTTAAATTATTTGTCTTCTTAAGGATGATTTTTTTCATTTTTACTTCCATTAAGATGCCTTTTGCTCTTTCACTAGCATTTTGCCAGGGTCTTGGAGAGAGGAGAAGAGCGATGTGTGCACAATCCTTCGCTTCACCCAGAGGCAGGCTCCCTGGCCCTGTCTGTACACAGCCTCACCAGAGAACTGTCTTTTCAGGGAGGAGACTTGGCCTTGTGGGTCCTCTGTGGTATCTTTGCTTTCTCTTTCACTAGCTTCTGCTCTTGCCTTTATTACCACCTGTCATGTATTTGCCTTTATTATTATTATTTTGGTGAATTTATTAATTTAGATAAGTGCTCATTAATTTTTAAACTTTTAAAAATAATAGATGCATTTAACGCTAATATTTTCCTCTAAGTATTTCTTCTCCTGCATCCCTAGGTTTCAGTAATGTAGTTTTTCAATAATTCTATCCTAAGTAATTTTATATTTTGTTATGATTCCTTTTTGGTGAAATGGTTATTAAGAAAGCATTTCTTTTTCTTCATTTCTAAATGAATGTGGCTTTTATTAATCGTATAACTTTTGTTGTTGTTAAGATGGAGTCTTGCTCTGTCACCCAGGCTGGAGTACAGTGGCACAATCTTGGCTCACTGTAACCTCCGCCTCCTGGGCTCAAGCAATTCTCCTGCCTCAGCCTCCCAAGTAGCTGGGATTATATGTTCATGCCACCATGCCTGGCTAATTTTTGTATTTTTAGTAGAGACAGGGTTTCACCTTATTGTTCAGGCTGATCTTGAACTCCTGACCTCGTGATCCACCCACCTCCGCTTCCCAAAGTGCTGGGATTACAGGTGTGAGCCACTGCACCTGGCTGATCGTATCAGCTTTTAAATTAATTGTGTTGTGGCTAAAGAAAGTGATCTGTAAGATACTAATTGTTTGAAATTTTTTATACCTACTTCATGGCATAATGTGTGATTTTAAAATTTTTGAAAGGAAGAAAGAGAGGGAAGAATGGAGAGAAAACAAGAGAGACAGAGAATGAGAGAGAGAGAGAGAACATGCGTGCTTAGAAGAATTTGGATTTTCTGTTGGATGCCAAGTTTTACACATGCATTTTTTAATCAAATTTATTATTCAAATATTCTGTTTTTTTAATTTTGGCCCATTTATTTCTCAGCATAATTGAGAGCATACCTTGCAGTCTCCTGTTGTGATGGTGAAGATATTACATTATCCCCACAATTCCATAGATTTTACTTTATATAATGTGATATAAATTGATTATGTACATAGAAATTGAGAATTGTTGCATATGGTTAACTGGGCCTCTCTCTGCGTAACTATGTTACTATACAATAGGACTTTCTACTCCTTAATGTCTGCTTTGTTCCGTATTTGTTATACTGTGCCAGATTTCTTATTTGTTGCCTGGGATTTTCCTTGTATACATGTTTCCCACCCTTTTACTTTTAGGGCGTCCATGTCCATATGCTTTAGGTCTATCTCCTATAAATAACGTATGTCCGGATATTATTTCAAATCCAAACTAACAATTTATTTTAATCAACAATTTAAATTAATTTGTACCTATGGTTAATACCAATGTGTTTGGGTTTGCCATTATCCTAGTTTTCTATTTGGAATTTGGCCTACTTTTTTCTTGTGTTTCATGTTTTTATTAACCTCTATTCATTTGATTCAGGTTTTACTATTTTTTTTCAGTCTTACTCATGTACTTCTCTCCCCTGGATTAGAATGATTAGAAATGTTTCCATTCATTTGGTAGTTATCCTTGACATTTGCCTGTGTATATTTAAGTCTAAAACTGAACATGTTAGCACACTTCTGGAACATGAAAAGGATCTTAGAATCACTCACCCCCCTGATTTACATGCTATTGTTTTCCCGTGTTTAGAGTTTTAAAATAAACCTAATGATTTACATAATGTGTATATATATATAATATATATATATATATAT
>NW_022437005.1:10997325-10999984 GCF_009761245.1 Sapajus apella
CGTTGTGGGTTTGTGTGCTTATAAGTCCTTGCATCTCAGGTCATCACCCCACATTATTTTTCTTCTTCCTAAAGTGTATCCTTTAGAATTCCTTTTAGTTTAAGTCTCTAAGTAGTTTTTTTTTATTTATGTGTAAATGGATTTTTCACTTGGCTCTTGAAAGATAATTTCATTATGTCCAGTTCAAAGTTGAGAGTTGCTATCTCTCAATATATTGAAGATATTAGTCCTTGGCCCTTTAGCTGCCATTATTGCTTAATATGTGTCTTCTCATTCTAGTTTTTGTTGCTCTGAGATTATCCCCTGTTTCCCTTTAACTGCTTTTAAGACCTTTACACTTCATCTTCAGCGGTTTCACTGTAATGTATCAATGTGGTATTTCTTGATCAGTGAATGTGTTTCTCATCAGAGCTGAACATTTCATAGGGAGCGTCCTCTCAAGGCGGCTTCTCCTCTCCCAGGTGTTCTTTCCCCATTTTGGAGACTCCCAATAGAGGAGGTGGATTCTTCTTCCACCTGCCAGATTCTTTGCTACTCATTTCTGTTGCCTACATTTTTTTCTATTAGTGAGGCATTTGGGGTATTTTTCTCAGATCTGTCTTCTGGATTACATTTTTTTCTCAATGGTGTGTATTCTGCTGTTAGATTCCAATTCTTTTGTTGTGTCTTTTACTCAGAAATATTTTTTGCTTTTTGAAATTCACACTTTTCATTTTTTCTGTTTACTGCTGGTAGTCACTTGTCACTTGCTCCTTCTTGTGTTTATTTATATAAGTATTCCATGAACAATTTTTCTATACTTTATTCTTACTATGAAAATATCTAAAGTCCTTGATGGTCCAGAGATTTTCTTTCTTTCTCTCTCTACAGATTCTCACTCACGGAGGCATGCAGTTTTTGTGGATGATGATCTTTGTCAGCTCATTGTTTGACTTTATTCTGTGATTAAATTTGGGGGTGGGGGACACTTTTTCTTAGAGACATTTGTTTCCATTTCTGCCTATAGTGAGGCTTGGCTCTCTACTGCAATCTACGGAACAGTGGTTCTCAGATTGTGGTCCCTGGATCGACTGCCATCACCTCTGAGCTTCTTAGAAACGGAAACTTGGGTATCCCTCTCCACACGGAGTAAGGAACTCTACAGCCTGGCAATCTGGGGTGTAACATGCCCTTCAGGTGATTCAAATGCATGCTTAACTCTGAGGCCACGTTCAGAAAGAATCTTAGCTTAGAATAAAGTTCAGGCTTGGCTTCTCTATCTTTTCTTTTCACAAGGCTATATAAACTTATGTCACTGTTACTGTTGACTCCTAAATCAATGCAGCTCTGCCCCTTCAAGTGATCTTCTATGGAAGAGTGCTGGTATTTGGTGATTTTCCTTCACAATAAGTAGTGTCTCAACATGTGTTCTAATCCTGAGTCTAATTTTGCAACAAGAGACTCTCTCAGAGCATCTAGTCACTTTTAATGCCAGAAATAACAGGGTGTCCATTGACTTTTCATTTCATTGATGTATTTTTATTTCTAAAAATCCTAAATCTTCCATTTGTAAAGCATCTTAAGTATGGCTACTTTATAATCTTCAGAAAATGTTAATACCTGCATTCACTGTGGACCAGATTTGTGGTATTTCTGCTCACCCTTGCTAATTGTGGCTTATTTCTTCCTGTGTTTAGTGCTTGCCTTAGTTCACTTCTGCTGTCATAAGAAAATACCAGTGTCATTTATCAACAATAGAAATTTATTTCACACAGTTCTGAAGGCCGATAAGTCCAGCATCCAAGTGCTGGCAGATCCCGTGCCTGATAAGGACTCAGTCTCCTTCTATGATAGCACCTTACTGCTGTGTCCCCTGAGGGGATGAACACTGTGTGCTCACATGGCAGAAAGCAAGAAGGGGCTAACTCTCCCCATCACGCCGTTTCACACAGGCACTAATCCTATGTATGGGTGAGGGCGTAGTCACCTCCAAGGGCTCCACCTCTTAATGGCATCACCTCAGGAATTTACTTCCCACCTATTAATTGCGGAGGAACGCATGCATCCAAACCATTAGCAGTGCCGACTTCTCTCCCTTAAATCCCAAACCCGAGTTGCTTTCTGAGATTTTGTGGGCATTTTCTAGGCCTGTCTCTAACATATATTATCCTAGAGGACATTTGCATTTGCTTCTGCCAAGAATCACAGTGGTGGAGTCCCAGCCCCAAACACTACAAGCTAAGTGTTCAACTGTGTTTTTCAAGGCACATTAAGAGTGTGAAATCTCAGAGAGAGTGTGAGTGCAGGCTTGTGGTTAGAAATTCTCAGAGATGAGGCCCCTCTGGCCCTCCTCCAAAAAAAAAAAAGCAGTTTTACCCAAAATAATTTTAGAGATGAGAATGCTTTCAAGGCTTTCTCTTTCTATCCTTCAGTGGGTGGGGAGGAAGACTTCTTGGCTGAGTCTGTGTCCACATTCACAATCTTGTACCTTAAATCTTGGGTCACATGGGAGCCTCTGCATCTCTAAACCGTGGACTGGTGTGTGTGGGAGGGTGTCACTGGTATTGATGGTAATGACGACAATGGTATTGGTGGCATTGCTTGTACCAACAGTGATGTTATTGTTAGTAGCAGTGGTGGTGGTGGTATAATGGTGGTTGTGGGTCTGATTTCTGGTAGT
>NW_022437005.1:11004984-11056466 GCF_009761245.1 Sapajus apella
TGTGGTGGTGATTATGTTCTGGAGGTGATGGGGTAGTGAAGGTAGTGATGGTTGTGGTCGTGATGGTGGAGATAATGGTGATGGTGAGGGTAGTGGAATTGGTAATGGTGGACATGGCAGTGTCACAGAGGAAGAAGCCTCCTCCCTCCACATTATCCTTAAAAATGAAGTGGAAACTCACAAAGCTAAAGGGAATTGGCACAACGTTTAAAAGCAGCAGTGGCCTGAATCTGCAGGTTTTCTTGTTTCCAAAATCACATCGTATCTTCTATACATGTCTGCCTATTTATAAATCAGATTTGGAGTTCCTGTGAACTGTGTCCCAGAAACACATGGTGTTATGCTATGACAAAGCGTCACTCACCAGCAGAAGTTTGGGTTGGCTTTGTGAGCAGGAAGTCCCAAGCCACCAAAAGTGATACATAGGGTGATGTAGCATTTTGCAATTGTAATGTGCCATTTAAATGCTAAATAGTAATAACTGATCTGGTCCCAAACGCTTCATTAACTCTCTCCACTGCCAAATCACCAGCTTTTCTATGTGTTTCTGCTAAAGGCAAATTTTTATTGTTTTAATGAGGATTTGCAAGCAGCTCTTTTCTCTCCACACTTGGGCCTTGGTGGAAATACACATATAATTCGCTTAGCAGCAGGGAAGTTTTGCTGTTTACACAAAAGGCTTGTAAAAATGTAGGGTTTGGGAAAGTCCCAGCACCTGGTGCCTTCCTAACGCCTTGCCTAATTGAGCTGTGTAAGGAGGGTCAGGAGCAACCATACCTGTCACACACACCAAGCACTCTGGCTAAATGGAACTGCAATTAGTTTGTTTTTTTTGGTTTTTGGAGACAGAGTCCGTTCTGTCTCCCAGGCTGGAGTACAGTGGCACAATCTCTGCTCACTGCAACTTCCGCCTCCTGGGCTCAAGCAATTCTCTTGCCTCAGCCTCCCGAGTAGCTGGGACTACAGGTGTGTGCCACCATGCCCATCTAATTTTTTTTTATTTTAGGAAGGACGGGATTTCACTGTGTTGCCCAGGCTGGTCTCAAACTCCTGAGCTCAGGCAATCTGCCAAAGTGCTAGGATTACAGGTGTGAGCCACCCCACCTGGCCTGCAATTAGTTTTATTTTCACAGTTGCATAGATAACTGACTTCATTCTGTTTCTACTTGTAGAGGCTACTCCACAGATGGTCTATTATGTTAAATGTGACTGATACTGCACAATGTCATTGGCATAGAAGGTTTCTAATCAGCAACACAGGGATGGACATGAAATACTATGTTGTGAAGTTCCTTCCCCTCTACACAGTAACAAATCATAAACCAGCCGTGCAGATCTTTAAGTCATTCTGTGAAAGCAGTAGGAATGTTTAAGAAAGGAAGACGGGTGGGTGGGAGGCTGGGCGAGACATAGACTTTTAAAAATCTAGACTTATTCACAGCTTCGGAAGAAAAGGAAAACCAATGCAAGGAAGTTTGGTACTTCCGTTTGTCTGTATTTCTCTATCCATGCATTTGTATGAAAATAATTGCACTTGCAATACTGGTTCACAAAATAGTCACTGAATTTTTTCTAGCTAATCCCTCAGAGCAAAACCATCTATTAAACATTAGAGACAAATTTGAACAAAATGCTACTTCTAAGGAATAATTCTGATTTCTCCCTGGGTAGGTCCGTGTATAACTCTGTCATTTTTATAATGCGTAATTCCCCTGGAGCAGGCTGGACTTCTTCACAGAAGGCGTGTGCTGTGTGTGCTACGTGCAGGCGGAGCATGAAATTGCTCAGATCCCATTTCTGGTGGGGAAGATGGCTTCTCCATGTGCTGGCTTATTCTGATGGGACACTCAGCATGCAAAAGCATCTGCTGTATTTAGGGGACTGCATTTTTCTATTTCACAGTGAGTAAGCAGGCCCAGCCTGCAGCGTTTTCTTCCGTCGGTGGGAAACAGAGGCTGCCTCCAGTGGGATTGGTCTGGTCCGTCTGATGTTTCTAAGACCCTGCCTCTGCTTCCTGAACATCTACTATGTTGTCACTCTGTGTTCTGGTCGTTCACAAAATGCCGTTCACTCACCCCAGCAGTACACACTGAGGGCTCTGTTTTGTTTTCAAGACAATTTTATTCTCACTGTATACCTGCCAGAAAAAAAGAACACACTATTTTATCCACCATTCAGCCAAGAGCTGTAATCATAATTAGCCCAGTGTTATACAAGAGCTGAATGATAGCAACCACCACTTCTCTCCAGAATGAAAGCACAGTGAGGGTCAGCACAGCGCAGTGCTTCCACGCCGTGGAATAGGGTCCCGCCATCAGAAGGAATGACCTCAAGCACACTGTGCCAAGTGGAAAAAAGCAGTCATGAGAGGCCACATAGTGTAGGATTCCAGTTATGTGAAACATCCAGAAGAGGGGAGTCCGCAGAGACAGAAGGTAGATCAGTGGTTGCCAGGGGCTGGGGAAAGGAACTGCATCATGGGCATGGGGTGACAGGAATGTTCTGGAATCAGATAGTGAGGAGGGTTGTACAACTTTGTGAATATACTGTATCTCACTCAATTTTACACCTTTAAATTTGGATGGATTTCATGGTATGTGAATAGTATTTCAGTAAAGCAATTATTTTTAAAAATGAATGAAATTACTAATTAAAGTTAAAGAAAGCAACAGAGTTGGGATCTACCTGCGTCCCAGCCTTTCAGCTGTGAGCACCCACGTGTGGCTCTGCAGCCTGAGCTGCTTTTCCAGTTTTCCTGCAGAGACCTGGGGTGTTCTGCTGCATGAGGACCGTAAAGCTTGGTGTCAGAAACTCCCGGGCTCCACTTCCACCTGTTTCTCTTCATGTCTTTTCTATTTGCATTTACATCAACCACTATTAGAATTCAGGACCTTGTGGGTCCAAAAGACACCACCAGGGCGCATCCTGGAAGCTGCTGGGGCAGTCATTTTCTTGGGAAGAGGCTGGTGGGCCTGAGTCTTCCTTCTCCTGGGCCTCAGAAGCCAGGAAAGCTAACTGCTCCCCAGCACGTGGGAGAGAATCTGCCTTTCAGGGGCATGCCTACATTGCCCCACCTTCTGAGACTGCTCTGGAGGACCAGAACGCCAGTGAGCGCTGAGGAGTTGTTCTCCGGAGAGCTGAGGACACCGAGACATGGTCTCCCTGCCATCAGGCAGCTTATACATTTGCAGAGAGAATTAACTGTCCTGGCCCGTGTCTAATTTTTGTTGTAAGACGTTGTTTGTCCACGTAGGCACGTTACCTTCCTCCTTGCAAGCTGGGAGGCCTTCCAGCTCTTTCTGGTGATTTCTGCTTGGATCTGTGAAGGCAAATATTTACCCCCTTCTCCAGTTCTGACCACAGAAACAAACTGTAGTCATCTAGTAATACTTACAGAGGTGTGAGTTCACAGACAAACAGGTTGGCTTGCTTAGCTTTCTTGTCCATGCAGAAGTTGTGACAACACCTCTCAGGCTTGGTGGACAGTAGTCTGATGCCTTGGGTTTGTTGCCCAAGAAACAAACCTGGAGACGAGAATTTGGGAGGGGGAGCCCCAGAAAACATCAGTCGAGAACCAAGGAGGGAAGGCAGTAGCAGATGCTGTATTAGACAGCAAGTTGATCTCTGGGGGGAGGAGGGGGAACATGAAACACCAGCCCCTGGGCTGTCCCACCCCAGGACAAAGGTGCTGGATGCTAATCCATCAGAGTCTCCCTGTCCCTGGCTGAGGCTGCACCAGGCGCCATAACCCCTTTGCCCTGGCCTGTATGTGAGCCACAATGGCACCGTCAGTCCCTGGGATGATGGGAGCCAGGGCACGGGGAGGGGCACCCATGGGTTCAGCCCATGCTAGTCTGTTTTGCATGGCTGTAAGGGAATACCTGAGCCTGGTGATTTCTTTTTAAAAGAAGTTTGTTTGGGCTCGTGGTTCTGCAGGCTGCACGGGCTCAGCAGTAGCATCGCCTCAGCTCTGGTGAGGCCTCAGGAGGTTTGTACTGGAGGCGGAAGGTGAAAAGGAGCAAGCACATCACACGACAAAGGAGGAGCAAGAGAAAGAGGAGGGCCCCCCCACCCCCGCTCTTTTCAACCAACAGCTGTTACAGGAGCTCATGACCGTGGGGAGGGCACCCATCTCCAGCACTAGGGATCACATTTCAGCCTGAGATTTGGAGCCAACAAACACCCAAACCGAGTCATCCCCCTGGTGGATGCGACTTTATCACCATCCCTTTCCCTAATCCCAGGGCCTAAGCCAGGAGCAGGCGCGGTCCCTCCTCACGGGGTCCTCCCCTCCCCCCCCCCCCCCCCCCCCCCCCCCCCCCCGCCCCCCCCCCCCCCCCCCCCCCCCCGCCGCCACACCTGCAGATCCCTCTCAGACTCCTGAGGTTTGTCAGGACAAGCCCCGGGGCTCTGGGACCTCCCCCGGCGGAACGCTGCCCCTCAGTGTGGCCCTGGCCAACTCCGCACGCTGTTCAGGCGGGTCTTCTCAGGCGACTGTGCCCTGTGTTTGTTCCCTCAAGGCAACTTTGTCCCGTCCACTTGTCACACTTTGGTCTCATTCAAAAGATTGTCTTTCTCCCGTGCCCCAGCCACACCCCCACACTCAGCACACTGCCTGCACAGGTAGGTACCCACTAAGCACCTGTCAGGTGGATGCATAGAAGTACCTGCCTCATGCTCGTGGCATGATAGGGGCCGGACTCAGACTGGCTTCCTTTCTTCCCTGGGTTTCAGGGAGAGAGTTCTGTTTTGAAACTTTTATTGGTGACATTGCATTAGGACTTGAGGCCAGCTCTGCTCTGAAGAGCTGGCTTTTCCCTAGATGGAGTATTTTGTCACCATCCTCGGGACGGTTTTTGGTTGCATTGAGAGATGATTATCACTTGGTGTGGAGGGTGGTATTTGCTGGTTCAGGTTTAGGATGCTTGCAACATGCAGAGCTATAAGAAAGCAGTGACTCTTTAGATGTTATGATCTTGGTTTCAGTAGGCCATTACCTTGAGTTAAGACAGGGATGAGATGGGAACCATTGCCAGTTATGAAGCAGGACTGTGGTCATTTGCTGAAGTTTTCTGCTGGCTTGTGTGCAGACACCTCCTCGTGAGAGCAGAATGGTAGCTCTTCATGTCAAAGGGAAGCTGTGGGAAATTGCTTGACGAAAATCCAAACCTCATCGCTAAATATACAGCAATGCGCTTTCCTCCTAAGTGATACTGAATTTCTGGCTGGAATCCTTCGTAAATGGAAGGTTTATTTATAAATCAAGAAAAGCTACTAGGGTTCAATAACTTAGTCCAAGATAGATGGGCTTTTAAATTGCACCTCTCTGTAGGTGTCAACCTTAATCATAAACAGAGAGAAGCTCTCTAAAAGGAAACATGTTTATCTGGGCATAAAGTTTTGCAATGGAAACACACACGCTGTAGTAAACTGTGGGCATGTTAAGGGAGGTAAAGGAAGACGGAGGTGTTTCATGAAAAAAAAACAAGATGAAGATTACACAATTGTTATGAAATAATGATCCTGGGCTCCAAAGATCAATAACAAGGGTGACATCACTCTAAGGCTGGGCGGGCAGCTGCTGGGCAGACGTGCTTGCAGAAGTGTTTTTTGTGTAAAACACGGTGGTTTTGCAGGCTTTTTTTGTTATCAGGCATACAAGCATGAGGACCGTCTCTTCTTGGCCTCCCCGGCTCTATTTGTCAGGGTTTTCTTAACGTCACCGATTCCGTTTTGATTCTGACAACTTTCACCGGGGTACTAATTTAAACAAGTAATTTTTCTTCATTGATGGAGAGTTAAGTTCTGTTTTCATCAGTGAAGTTCCTGACACACATGTTTTAGGATCCATTGGTGGCTGGTATTGGCAACACATCACTTAGTCATTCATCAAGTGTCAGTAGAACAGATGAATTGTACAGGATGTGTCATCAGAACTGCAAGGATGGTTGAGCTCATGGCAGTGATGGGACAGCCTGCAGTGCACCCTCGATGCCTTGTCCCCAGCAGAACCAGAGGGTTGTGGTCATGCTGTCATCCAGGCCTGAGCTGGGCAGCCTGGGAGCCCAGATGATAAACTCTGCTCCAAACAGAGGTGATGTCTGAGGGGGGGCAGTGGGAGAAAAAAGAAGAGGCGATGTCTGAGTGTGGCCACAAGTGAAATTAGTAGGCAGCCACATCCCTGTGGGTGTGAGCACACTCAGAGGCCAATTCAGAATGGACATTTGTCTACAGAGGCAGGGAGAAGTTGGACATCCTGAGCCCTGCTGCGTTCCTCAAACACTCTCCAAGCAAGAAAAGCCCCACTGAATGCATCAGTGCCACCCCACTCCAGAGACACAGTGCAAGGCCCTAAGAAGTACCGTCTGTCTGGCCAGGAGCTCTTCCTGGGCACTTTGGAGATAGCCGTAGGCCCCTGGCCTCCTCCATGTTAGGAACCGGTATGCCCTTCCTAAATGTCCTCCAGGCTACACCTGCTTACTCAGGTGCGCCCAGCTGAGCGCAGTCTTCTGCACACACAGCCTGGAGGAGCAGCCGCACCTTCATTCAGCACTCTTGCTGCCAGCATGGTCTCGGGCCCCCCATGTCCCGCAGGGAGGACTCTGGTCTGTGCTGCTGAATGTGGAATCCTTCAGCTGCAGGATGAGGCTGCTCATTTTGCCTTCTCATAATTCATTTTTCAAATAAAATACAAAAAGCAGGGAGCCATCACTGGGGCTCTCTTGGGACATGCACCCCAAAGTTTCCTGCAGGGCATCACACCCTTCTTACTGCCCAAAAGCCTGTTGAGCAGTAGAGGTCCACAGCGTTTGTCAGTGGTCCCCATCACCCGTGTTTATCGTGCTTCTCCTTGTACCCATTCCTCACGCTGTTCGCAGATCCATCTGCCTGAGCTGCCTCTGTGATGACCACGTCCCACTGGAGCCTTTCTTCCACGTGTCCATTTCTTACTCCAAGCCTCTAAATGAGACCCACCCCTCCTAACATTATCTCCAGGGCCTGCGCCTCTGCTTCCCAAACATGACCTATGCTGTTCCCTCTGCCTGGAACGTCTCCCTGCACTGCTTCACCTGTTGATTTCTTCAAACTTCTCTATTACAGAAAATTCCAAACACACATGAAAGGAGAGAGGATTGATAGTATAATGGATCACGTGCACCCATCAACCAACTGTAGTGGTCGGCCCATAGCCAGTGTTGTTTTCTCGGTACTGTGTACACATACACGCCTCCTATGGTGATCAGAGATGGTTAGAGATGACCCCAGGGAATGGCTGTTGGATGGGGCTGCAGATGGCAGTGCTGGTGGATTCATCAGGGATCCCTGCTGTCCCGCAGCCCATGAGACAGAGAGGTCACTGGCAAGGTGAGAGAGGGATGCCTGATCCTAGAGCCACATGAGGCTGCACATGTACTTGACGGGGGACACTTTGGGAGGTGTTTCTAATGTCACCTGTGGTTCCTTGACATCCTAGCATGTGAAGAAGGAGGAGGAAATCCAGATGAGAATTCCAGCTGAGATCATCGGTGGTCAGCCCACAGCCAGTCTTGTTTTCTTGGTATGATGTGCACTCCTCCTTCCTATACAATAATTTTTAAACAAGTCCCAGACAATGTATCTTTTATTTCAAATGTAAACACTTTAGCATGAATCTCCACATAGATAGCTCTTCTTTTTATGTTTTATTTTAGTTTAGTTTAATTGAGTTTTTCTGTTTTTTTGTTACGTTAGCATAAAATTTACCATCTTAACAATTTTGAAGCGTAACAGTTTGGTGGAATCAAGTACACTCACAGTGTGTAACCATCACCACCACCCACATCCCTTTCATTCTATGCCCATTGAATAATAACTCCTCACACCACTTCCATCTCCTGGAAACCATTCTCTGGATGACTTTTGAGTACTTTTGATGACTCTGAGTACCTCATATCAATGGAATTCTATTTTTAATTATTTGAGGAGCTGCTTTACTGTTTTCCAAAGCGACTGCACCATTTTTCTTTCCCACTACCAGTGCATAAGGATTCCAGTTATTCCACATCCTCACCAACACTTGCTCTTTTCTTTGTTTTTTTTTTTTAAGAGTAGCCATCCCTGTGAATATGAGGTCATATCTCACATGCAGTTTCGATTTCCCAATTATTAGTGATGTTGAACATCTTTTCACAGACTTATTCGCCATCTGTATATCTTCTTTGAAGAAAAGTGTATTCAAGTCCTTTGCCTATTTTTGAATCCGATTATTTTTTGTGTTGAGTTTTAGCCATTCTCTATATATCCTGGGTATTAATTCCTTATCAATACATGATTTGCAAATGTTTTCTCCCATTCTGTGGCTTACTTTCTTACTGTGTCGATATTGTCTACTGATACACAAAATTTTTTAATTGTTACGGAATCTACCTTGTTTTTTTCTTTTGTTGCCTGTGCCTTTGGTGTCACATCCAAGAAATTGTTGACAAGTCCAATGTCATGAAGATTTTGCCCTGTTTTCTTCTAAGAGTTTCATGGTTTTAGATTTGACATTTAGGTGATTGATTTATTTGGGGTTGATTTTTGAATATGGTGTTAAGTAAGGGTTCAACTTCATTTTTTTGCATGTGGATATCAAAATTTTTAGCAGCATTTGTTGAAAAAAAATGTCCTTTCCCTATTGAATTGTTGGCACCCTTGTTAAAAATCATTTGATCACATACGAACGGTTTATTTCTGGGCTCTCTATTTTATTCACTTGGTCTATATATGTGTATTTCTGCCATATGACACTGTTTTCGATTCTTGTACCATTGTAGTAAGTCTTAAAATCAGGAAGTGTGAGTACTCCTACTTTGTTCTGTTTTAAGTCCAGCCTGAGCCCCTTGCGATTCCACATGAACGTTAGAATAATTTTTTTGTTTCTGCAGAAAACATCATTGGGATTTTCCTGCTGATCGCACCAGTCTATAGATAACTTGGGGTAGCACTGACATCCTAACAATATTAAGGTTCCCAGTGCATGAATATGGAACGTCCTCCCATTTATTCGTGTCTTCTTTAATTTCTTTCAGCAATGTTTATTATTTTTTTTCTTGAGATGGAGTCTTGCTCTGTCACATAGGCTGGAATACAGTGGCACAATCTCAGCTCACTACAACCTCTGCCTCTCATGTTCAAGAAATTCTCCTGCCTCAGCCTCATGAGTAGCTGGGATTGCAGGTGCTCACCACCATGCCCAGATAATTTTTGTATTTTTAGTAAAGTCAAGGCTTCACCATGTTGGCCAGGCTGGATTTGAACTCCTGAGCTGAAGTGATCCACCCATTTCAGCCTCCCAAAGTGCTGGGATTACAGACGTGAGCAACCATACCCAGCCTCAGCAATATTTTGATGACTTCATTGTACAAGTCTTTCACCTCCTTGGTTAAATTAATTCTGAAATATTGTGCTTTTTTATGCTACTGTAAATGAATTTTTTAAAATTTCTTTTCAGATTCTTCATTGTTAGTAAACAGAAATGGAGCTGGATTTTGTGTATTAAGTGTGCATCCTGCTACCTTGCTAACTTCGTTTATTAGTTCTATCAGATTTTTTTGTGGAATCTGTAGGGTTTTCTATTTATGAGATCATACTTCTTCCTTTACAATTAGGTGCCTTTTATTTCTTTTTCTTGCCTAATTTCTCTGGCTACAACTTTTGTTTAGTGCAGTGTTCAACGAAAGTGGAAAAAGTGGGCATCTTTGCCTTCTTCTTGATCTTATGGGTGCTTTCAGGTTTTCACCATTGAGCATGATGTTCACTGCGGATTTTTCAAATACAGCTTTTATTTTGTTGAGGTAATTTCCTTCTATTCCTGGTTGGTTTCATGTTTTTATCATGAAAGGGAAAAGCATCAATGCTTTTTCAGAAATGCTTATTATAAGAACATTAAATGCTTTTTCTATGTCAGTTGAGATAATCATGTATTTTTTATCTTTCATTCTGTTAATGTGGTATATTAGAATCATCGATTTTCGTAATTTTAACCCTCCTTGCATTCCAGAAATAAATCCCACTTGTTCGTGGTGTATGATTTCTTTAATAGGCCGCTGGATTCAGTTTTGTAGAATTTTGTTGAGGAGTTTTACCTCAGTGTTCACAGGGATATGGGTCTGTACCGCTTCTCTGGTGGCCTGTCTGGCTTTGGCATCAGGGTAATGCTGACCTCATGGAACGACTTAGGAAATGTTCACTCCGCCAGTTTTTTGGAAAAGTTTGAGAAGGACTGGTATTAGTTCTTTAAGTGTTTGCCAGGATTCATCTCTGAAGCCGTCTTGTGGAAAATCTCTATCTAATGCCATAAAACCCCGTGACTGCTGGGCTAGGAGGTGAAAAAAATCATAGAGCTGCAAGGGACCCGAAAGCTTTTCTTGCTCAACCACCCCATCTTTTATAAGCCACTTGCCCCCAATCAGATATTTAGTAGCAAAACTGGGGCTGAATCCCTGGCCTCCTTCTGACTCTTAGTACAGTGTTCTTTATACCCTGACAGTCTCCAAGTAAAAAAAAAAAAAGTTTATGTAGAATATAAAGTTTTATAGAAGATGTTGTATGTCTACTTTCTTCGTGACTTTTATTTTTCTTCCACAACCCCTCAATTTTCCCATTCACCTGATATTCACCCCAACTCATGGTTAAGTGTGCATGTTAATAACTCCCCAAGAGAGTTCTTACAATACTGATGCAGAAAGAGACTAAGAACTAGGGACTCAAATGCAGGGCCACAGAGTCCCCTCTTCATCCCGTCTCCCCGCCCCAGCTGCCTTCCTTGATAGAGAAGCAGGTGTAGCATGATTGGCCAGTGATGCATTTAAGGCAGCTTCCTCTGACAGGCCTAAAATCAGACTCTAAGCCTTACAAGAAGATGCACAGGGAGCTCAGTGTTTGATGCAGCCCAGAAAGAGTTTGGTCAAGAGAAGGGAGTGTCGTACACATAGCAGAGACTGCTTGTGCAGAAAGAAAGGGTCAGGCAGGAGGCTTTCATCTCTGTAGCTACTGGTTCTGAATATCATCGACTGAGAAAACTTTATTTAAAAATCCCACAAAAGTTATAAAGAGAATTGGAAGAACAGCAGCACTGTTCTGGGACAAGACTCCAGAATGCATTGGTGCAGGGCTGGGGGGCAACTAGGTGGCAGCCTCATCAGAGCCATTCTCTCTCCTTTCATCAGTTTCATCTCTGAGTAGATGAAACAGGCCCAGAAAAAGGCTCTGAGCAGGTAGGAGTGGGTACCAGCAAACCTGGAAGGAAATGAGCTAAAGGGAATATGAGGCAAAGGCAATGTCTATGACAAACCAGCCTGTGTGGAAAGAGCTATCAAAGGATGTGGCAATGACAGAAATAAAATTCCACGAATGATGATCCCTTTTGTTCATACTTAGTCATAATTTATGATACTCAAAGTTGAAAAAATCCAATAAGAAAAAAAAGGTTGTTTTTAAAAAATTAATTGATCTAATTTGAGTACATTTTAAAAGTTAGTAAATAATCGGTTGTAAAATCAAGCCAAGTTGTTCAGCAGGCCAGAAGTTGCAGGATACTCTGTAGTCCAGCACCTCCCCAGCTTTAATGTGCAGATTCCTCAGCAGGGACCGGTTCAAATGCAGATTCTGATTTAGTAAGTGCAGGTGGTACTCAAGATTCTGCATTTCCAACAAGCTCCCAGCTGGTGCTGATGCTGCTGGTTCCCAGCAAACCCTGAGTGGCAAACTACAGAGAGCACCCTAAGAGACCACGCTGTGCCTGTCTCAAGATGCCTCAGCCGCGGATTTGTGTTTAGGACTTGACACCTCAAGATCATCACTAAGTAGGGATTACTGCGATCACATAATTTCCTGCTTAAATGAATAGCCGTGTACCTGGGAAGAGCTAATCCTCATTACAGATTTGCAGTTCTGTTTTCCTGTGGACTCATCGGATGCTAATGTGATTGGGCTTACCCGTGGGTTTCAGGACGTCTGCTAGCAATTGGAGGTCTCTAGGCTGCAAGCGAGCCAATTCCCACAGTCTCCTTCATTTGGAAGCAGAGACTTTATAGAGATTGAGGTAATCAATTTCTGCTTACTCTGGCTGGCTGCCCTGACAAAGCCTTTTTAACATTCATGGAATAGGTAGGGCTGAATATTATCTAACCCTCACAGTTACTGTGTGTGTTGGTTGACTGGTACCGTCTGAAATAATATGGGTCTGGGTGATTCTCTTGTCTCATCTCTGTTCCTCCTCCTCCAGGAGAAATGGGTTCCCTGAGGAAAGTGTGACCTACGTGCCCAGCCTGCCAGCCTGACGCCCATCCGGGGAGGGAGGACCATGGATGGCATCATTGAGCAGAAGAGCATGCTGGTGCACAGTAAAATCAGTGATGCTGGCAAGAGGAATGGCTTGATTAACACCAGAAACTTGATGGCGGAGAGCAGAGATGGTCTGGTGTCTGTTTACCCAGCGCCCCAGTACCAGAGCCACCGGGTGGGGGCCAGCACAGTGCCAGCCAGCCTGGACGGCAGCAAGAGTGAGCCAGTGCAGCAGCTGCTGGACCCCAACACCCTGCAGCAGTCGGTGGAGTCCCGCTACCGGCCCAATATCATCCTCTACTCGGAGGGCGTGCTGCGCTCCTGGGGGGATGGCGTGGCCACCGACTGCTGTGAGACCACCTTCATCGAGGACCGCTCACCCACCAAAGACAGCCTGGAGTACCCCGACGGGAAGTTCATCGACCTCTCAGCTGACGACATCAAAATCCACACCCTGTCCTACGATGTGGAAGAGGAGGAGGAGTTCCAGGAGCTGGAGGTAAGAGGATGTGTTTGTCAGAGGCCCTCTAGGAATGGGCCGTGGGGATCTTGAGGTGGGCAGGAGACATGAACGCCAAAGTTAGGGAATGAAACTAGGGTGCAAAAATGCAGAGACCAAAGGCGGTCTTGGTGCCCTTCACTCGTGAACGCTTGTGGAAGATAGAAGGAGAGGAAAGACTAACAGAAAGCGAGGGGCACTGCGGCAGTGATTCTGGTCGGAGATGACCACAGGGAATGGCTGTCGGATGGGGCTGCAGATGGCAGTGCTGGTGGGTTCGTCGGGGTTCCCTGCTGTCCCGCAGCCCATGGGACAGAGAGGTCATTGGCAAGATGAGAGAGGGACGCCTGATCCTAGAGCCACACGAGGCTGGAAATGTACTTGACGGGGGATGCTTTGGGAGGTGTTTCGCTGTCACCCGTGGTTCCGTGACTTCGCATTCCACAGTTACTACTGAGAGGTTGTTGGTAGAGCTAAACTGCGCTGGAAGAACATATAGGAGCTGATAGCCTAAAGGGAAGATAAGCTGACTTCTTAGATGACTCACTTCTTTAGTGGACTGGAGGGCAGGTGACGACATTTGAATTACATGCACAGAGATGCACACATTGCACGTTGGAAATAGCATGGTAGGCACAGTAGCCGCTGGGCGTGTGGCACAGTGGCCCCCCAGGGCAGCACCAGGTGAGAGGGGAAGAGAAGCTGCTACAGGGCATGGACTAGCAGGTTTGCTGCCCACAGCCTCCGGGTCATCCCACTGCAATGAGGCCAGAAGTGTTCTCCCAGGACGCGACGGCAGGGAGACATGGGCCAGGTTTCCATCAGTTTGGTGGGGAAGGAAGCCACCGAGCAGGTCCGACCTTCAGAGGCCATGTGTGACTAAAGCGGGAAGGGATGTTTGTTTTTGACTAAGGTAGGCAAGAACATTCTTGTAGGTGGAGCGGAAATGTTCAGAATGGAAAATTCAGGATCATGGCCAGCGGCTGGGGAGGGGTCTCGGGGAGGCAGGAGCCATGCTCCAAGCATGTGTCTGTGAGAGCTGGCCTCTCAGGAGCCCGTATGCTGCAGACCTGGGAGAGAAGACGGATGGGGTAAGGGAGACTTCGAAGCACTCTGGGTTGAAGAGGAAGGAAAGGAAGGGTTCATGAACATCAGACAGCCAGGGAAGCTCCTGGGCCGTGAGGAGATTGTCCAGAGCAACGAATTGGGAGAAGTGCCCCTTCTAGAAAAGACTCCTGGAGAAGCTGCCCGGCTGCAGTGTGAGTTTGAGTGAAGATCTGGTCTGACCCAGGGCTCCATGACTTTCTCCAGCCATGTGGGGCCGTCTTCAGCAGGCGAGGCTCTCTTGGCAAGGTATACTCTGCCTGGAAGGTGGAGGAGACAGGAGAAAGCACGAAGGAGGAAGTCTGGAGCAGAATCAGACCCACACCCATGGGTCCCCACACTTGATAGAAAGGCCGGAGAAATCACAAGTGAGTAACAGGCCCAGGATTCCAGAGAATCAGGACTGGAGACCCCAGTGAGAACCAGAGCCTAGAGATCTGGCACTCTTCAGGAGGGAGGATCAGAAATGGAGAGGGAAATTTGGATATTGGCGCAGTCCCAGCCAAGGGAGCCCGGGAAGCCCACTGGCAGGGAGTGGAGAGTCACGGCACAAAGAGGACCAAGACATGATGCCCGGGTGTCTGCAGAGGCCCGAATGCCCTCTGGTGACACCTGCGAAGGGAGGGCACTCACTGCGGCTGTGGAAAGTTGGGAGCGTGCTTGGTTTCCATTCAGAAGCCTCTGCTTGTGACTAGTGTTTTCCAAGATCTGAGGGCTTTGCTGACAGCAAAGTATAAATGCTGCGTGACCCACATGGAGTGGAATTCGGGAAGCAGATGCACGAAAACGCAGCCTCAGCCCAACCCAGGAGTTATGGTGACAGAACACCCTGTCAACTCTGAAAGCATCCAGAAGAGGGGCTGGGGCCCTGAGATTCAGAAGTCATCGCACAGGCAGGGGCCCTCCCTGCACTGCATCCGGAGGATGAGTAAGAGGAGGCTTGAGGGGAGCTGGCAGAGGAGTTCCAGTCCAAAGAGACCCAGTGTGCACAGAGGCAGCAGCTCCGGAGTCTGTAGGGAAGAGGAACGGGGCAGAAATGCGGAGGCCTACGGGGAGGGTAAGCGAGACAGGCTGGAAGGGGAGAAGGGTCCCATTAGCAAGGACCTTATCAGCCACCTAAGGAGACTGGATTTATGCAGGATCACAAACTCAGATACCTGTGAGACAGAAGGGACCCACCAAAGAGTCAAGAAGGAGCCCTGGGAGGGGTGGGCCGGAGCGTGGGGAGCCAGGTCCCATAGAGCGTCTGTCCCGTCTGCGCCAGGGTCGCAGGCCGTGCTGCTGGAGAGCCTGAATGGATTGGTCAGGGTCACCAAGAGTCAGAACTCTCCAACATTTAATCCCCAAACAACAGGAGCAAGTGAGCAGGATGTCATGTGGAGGACGTGGGAGTCGCAGGAGGGGGCCTTGGTGCGGGCACTTGACCACGAAGGTCCACGGGAGGGTTTCAGGCAGAAGGGCTGTGGTCAGATCTTGACCCGTGTTTTCAGGAGCTGCTCTGCCCAAGAGTGGGACAAGGATATAGGGGAGATGGAGGCGAGAGGGGAGGTGGCCTGGCGCTAGGACCAAACCAGATGTGCCCCCTGCCTCTTTCAGGGGCTTGTCGTGGGGGAAGGTGAGAGAGAATAAGGACAGCATTAGAAGTGGTGAGGAAATATCTAAAAGGTGAAATTTGTCATTAATGGAGATGAGATGGTGGAAAGGAAGGGATCAGAGATGTTCCCAAGCCCCCAGGGGGCCAAATGGCTGACAGAGGATTTTCAGCTTTCTTAGGAGTTTTTTGGAAAATCCCCTCCAAGATACAACATGCCTCAGCCATAGAAGGCTTGGGATGGTAACTAGATTGAAAAGGACATTCTGAATGTCTCCATCATTCTTTTCTCTCACTCCCGTGGGTCTTTTCCTCCCCTCCCTCTCATTGCCTCCATGCACCTATAACTACACTCTGCCAAGGTCAGTGGGACAGGAGCAGGTGGGGGTGAGAAGGTGGGAGGTGAGCAGGTGAGCAGCAAATCTTCTTAGTCCGCAGTTAACCTTCCTCCTGCTGCTTCTCATTGGACTACATTCAAAAGAATTGTTAATCCTTCTTGAAGACTCATGTGGGCTTCCGATGGAGTCTGCATGTAAATACAACCAATATTTAAATGCAATTTTTTTTAAAAAAAATTTATAGTATGTCTGAATCCACATTTTTGTCAAACAATTACTGAATCCATTTTATTGCAATGATTTTTCATGCGGTGGCCTCAGCAGGTAATAGATGTGGTTTTGAAACCCTACAAGGGTCTGAAATCTACTGAGACAATGTCTTAAATAAAAACTAGGAAGTGGGTGGAGGCAGACACAGACTTGTCTGTCTTAGTAGGTCCAAGGCTCTGACAAGTAGTATAGACTGCTGGGGAAGTAAGCTTTCCCACCCAGTCCTGCTCCTCTGATCTAGCAGCAGAAATGGAAGCCCACTGGAAACAATTCTTTTAACAATACCAAAGAATATTTAGTCATAAGAATGGTGCCTACTCTGTATTAATATTTCTGGTGCCTACTCTGTATTAATATTTCTAGTGCCTTTTGATTATAACATAAGATGGAGCATGTTGGCATTTATACTTTGGCCACAAAAGGCACTTGCCAGTAACATCGAGCTGCTTCTTAGGTGCTTTAGTGAGACTTTCTGGTTGAGAAAGTCTGGACCAAGAAATCGCCCCTCCCACAGGCTCTGAGCAAAAGGAATGGAGACACATTGTGGCTGCTGCTGCTTCTACATGTGGTTCAGGATGCCATGGAGGATTTCAGAGCCTCACCACAGTGGTTACCTTGGTCCTTTGAGAATTCTGTGAAAACAGATATTTTCTTAGAAATGTCCTTAAAGTATAGGTATGGCCTTTTTATTCCATTCTTCTGTAAATACCAAAATACTAAGACTGATTGGAATGTCATTGTACATGCAGTAGCTGTTCTTTGGTTTACTCTTTATTCCATTAAATAATAAAGGGTCATGTATCAGTTAGCATTTGCTGCATAACAAAATCACCCCAAAACACAGTGCCTTAAACAGCTCTTTCTTTAGCTTCTCAGCGTCGACAACTGAGCTGAGCTCAGCTGGGCGACTGTTCTGCTGGTCTCACTTGAGCTCCATCACTTGTCCATAGCTAGCTGTGATGGGCTGGGCAGCCAGCCATGTTGAGAGCTCTGGCAGACTTTTGGCTGCAGTGACAGAGGCGACTGCCTCACCCAGCAGTCACCCATCCTGTTTCATCGTGAGGCAGTCAGCGAGGTGGGGACCACTGTGCAAGGACTTGTCAAGTCTTTGCTTGTGTCCTGCATGTTACTGTCTCATTGACCAGAGCAAAGCACCCAGCCAAGCTCAGTCAGTGTGGGAAGGACTGCTTAGGATCACAATATAGGGAAGTGATAACAGATTAGGTGTCAGTACTGCAACCACAGAGCCAAAAACCATAGAATTTTGGCATCATTTTTCTCAGATCATCTAATTGAACAGAGTGACAACTACTGAAACAAAAGAACAGTGGATATTCATCTGAGCTCTTTCCAGAAAGCAATCTACCCAGAAAAAAAGAAAAAAAATGTGATTTTTAACTTAATTGAGCATTGTATAGCTTTGCTTGGTTTACAGCAAGTGACTACTGTTTCCCAAAGAGTGCTATTTTCAGAAAGCCATTGCCTTTGTTCAGAATAGGGCCCCCTCATTGCCCTGGTTCAGACTGGGGCCTCCTCATTGCCCTGGTTCAGAGTGGGGTCCCTTCGTTGCCCTGGTTCTGAGCAAGGCCCCCTTGCTGGAGCTCCTGGGCACTGGGCAGCTGGCTGTGTCCTCCCCAATCACTTTCCCAGAACAGGTGCATCCCTGGCATTTACGAAGGAGCCTCTCCAGGTCCGAAGAGGTCGGCCTGTCTGACACGTGTTTGCAAGGGCATGTGGAGCACTGTTTGACTTCAAGGTTGTGGTGTAACAGGAACAGGTTCTATGGCTAACTTTGAGAATATTTATGGGAGCTTCTCAACTATTCAGCAAGTGTTCACGATCTCTCCTTCTCCACCTTACGTCGCCAAGTAAAGCACTGCTTGACATTAGACAGGGAGATGTAGGGGGACCTCTGGAGCTTTGTGGGAGTGCAGAGGTGCCACTCATTTAGTGCCACAGCGCTCTGGGGGATGAGACAGGCAACCTGTGGCGGTGCCCTCGGGACACCCTGAGTGGTGATCATTGGGCCTGATGTCCCACAGCCCAGGCCTCTTCCCAGGTGTGTGACCACTGCCTCATCCACTTCTCAGCCAGTGGCTAAAAACTGCTGTCTCGGGGAGCATGAACATTGGGAAACCACTTCCCCTTTCACACAAATAAACCCTGAGAGATTCAGGGACAAGTAATGAAGCAGGAATACAAAACACACAATTTGAGTTTACAGCCATGAAATGAAGTGGCTGGAGTCTGGATGAGGAGGCCCGACAGCCCTCCTGCCCTTAGAGATGGTGACCAGGTGTTGAAAGGCACTTATCTGTGGCAATGCAAAATCTTTCAGGCCTAGCGTACATGATGGTCACCCCTTAGAAGCAGTGCCCACGGGGGCTGAGCCTTTTCTTCACTGAAGGAAGAAGGGGGAAGGGAACGTGCATTGGTGGGGCATCTTTTCTGCCAGTCTCTCTGAGTGCACTCAGCCATTGAATCTTCAAAGCACTGGGGACGGGTCACGGTGCTATCCTCATCCTATACATGAGGAGACAGAAACTTGGGGTGTTTCCGAGATCACACACGTGGCTCTGCTGACCACCCTTGGATCTGAGACAGACCTGCTGACTCTGTCTCCTCATGATGACACTGTTCTTTCTACGTTAGAGGGACGAAGTGTATTCCAGTAAACTTCTGTTTCAGCTTTACACCAGAATCCATGGACAAAGCGGGAAGAGACGGAGAGACGGTACCAGGACCTCACTTCCGTGAACGCTCTGCCGGGCTTTCCAAGGCCTTCCAGTCTGCCTTCCCGTTTAAAAACTTGAAGACTGTTGGAGGACACAGAATTCTGTAACTGCAATAGAGCGCTTACATACACCTCCTTCCTAAGTATGGGAAGAGGGGCGAGGACTCAACAGCCATTTGAAGGAAACCAAAAGGATGCATGGGACAGAACAACAACAAACAGAGCAACTGACCCAGACGAAACAAAGAATTCAGAAAACAATAGACAACATTTTGAAAATTATTTTTAGTATCTCCAGAGAGATGTGAGGTGCTGCTTTGGGTGGAGGGAAATTTGGGGGGTTTGCTTAGCCCTTGTGTTTGTTTACCTGACAGCACTGTCCAGAACCTCACATACATTGTTGAGTGGAAGTGAAGGAACATCCTTGTCTTGCTCCTGATCTTAGGGGGAAGCTTTCACCTTTCATGATGAAAGATGATGTTTGCTGTAGTTCTTTGTAGACACTTTTAATCAGGTAGGGGAAGTTCCTTTTGTCACTATTTTGTTGAAGAGGTTTTTATTTTCTTTTTCATTTAATTTTATTTTTTAATGGACAAATAATAAATGGGATATTCATACTCATGGTGCATATAGTGAGGTTTTGATACATATAACTTATGGTGATCAGATCGGGGTGATTAGCATATTGGTTAACTCAGACATTGATCATTGCTTTGTGTTGGGAACATTCAATATCCTCCTTTTAGCTATTTGAAACTGTGTAATATGTTATTTTTAACGGTTGTCATGCTACAGTGCTGTGGAACACTGGAACTTATTCATATCAGGCTGTAATTTTGTATCTTTTAATACATCTCTTCTCAGCCCTCCTTCCTCCTACTCCTCCTAGCTTCTACTGTTCTTTCTTCTACTTTTACTTCTATGAAATCAGTTCCTTTTAGCTTCCGCATGAGTGGAACATGCAGTGCTTAACTTTCCCTCCTGATTTATTTCATTTAACATAAAGTCCTCCAGTTTCATCCATGTTTGCTGCAAATGACATAGTTTCACTATTTTTTTTATGGCTGAATAGTATCCTGTGGTGTTGAAATGGGAGAGTTCCCTGATTCCCCTTGCAGGATGCGTAACGGGTGTGGCTCCCCTGTCCTGTTGCTGCTCAGACCCCTTGTGGGAGTGGAGCATGCAGAGAGGCAGGTGCAGAGGCTAGGGCAAGTTCTCTGGGCTCTGAGCCCTCAGTAGTGTCTAGGAGTGGACGCCTGAACTCCAGTGTTACAAAACTCTGTCTGCTTTGCTGTCCACAGACGGCTTGAATGCTAACTGGCTCAACAGGCCCTCTGTTTTTTCTCAAGGACAGAGGGCTATCTAGTGTGACAGATTTCTGTATCTGGAGCTGTTGCCCAGAATCCTGGAAAAATCAGGTCACACACGGGCTTGAAGGATGAGTGTGAGGTTTTATTGAGTGGTGGAGGTGGCTTTCAGTGGGATGGATGTGGAGCCGAGAGGGGGAATGGAGTGGGAATGTGTTCCTCCCCTGGACTTGGGCCACCCAGCAGCCAGACTCCTCTCAGACCACCCCCGGCCAAACTCTTCTCTGTGTTCAGATGTTCCTTGTTTTCTCCCTTTCTCTGTCTTGTTCTGCCATCCATCTGTTTGCTGGTCTGCTGGCTTGCTGGTCTGCTTCTGGGTCCTGGGGTTCTGCATTTATATGGGTGTGGGATAGGGGGCATGGGGGCCAAAAGACAACTCTTTGGTTGTGCCCCAAGAGGAATGCCTTTTCTCACTTAGGACCGCAGGTATCCAGGCTTGAGGGTAGGGCCTTTGCCAGGTAACTGCCCTCTTCTACCCAGTATTTCCCTGTCCCCTGTCCTATCAGTGTACGGGTACCCCATTTTCTTTATCCATTTGCTGTTGGACGCCCAGGTTAATTCCATATCTTGGATATTGTGAAAAGCACTGCAACAAACATGTGGTGTAGATGTCTCTCTAACATACTGATTTCCTTTCCTTTGGATAAATGCCAAGTAGTGGGGTTGCTGGATCGTATGGTAGTTCTATGTGCAGTTTTTTAAGGGACCTGCATATGGGTGTTCAATTTGTCAGGTACTACCTAGGTAATTGTGTGTGGTGTTTCTTTATTGTCCTTTATTTTTTCATCCTTTAATGATGTGGTGTATTATATTAACGACTTTGCAGATAATAGACCATCCTTGCATTTGGGGGTAAATCTCACTTTGTCATAGTTTATAATCCTCCCTAAATGTCACTGGATCTTATCTTTCTAATCCTTGGATAAGGATTTCTTTGCCTATGTTCATGAGAGATATTGATCTGCAGTTTTCTCTTCTTGTGGCATCTTTTCCAGGCTCTGGCCTCAGGGTGATACTGGCTGCATAGAATAAGTTGGGAGTTATTCCTCTCCTTATTTTCTGAAAGATTCTGTTTAGTATCTATATGATTCCTTTTAGTGTTTACTGGAAGTCATCAGTGAAACCATTTGGGCCTGGGCTGTTCTTTGTAGGAAGATTTTCAATTACTAAACTGATTCTATTACCTTACTGGTTTAAGTCTCTTGTTTTAAAGAAAATCAGAAGGTTGTCCTTTATTCTTGTCTCAGTTTTAGTGATTTGTGACCATCTTACCTAAAATATCTAATTTGTTGGCATGAAGTTGTTCATCATATTCCATTTAAATCATTTTATTTTCTGTATGGTTGGTAATATGTACGTTTTCATGCCTCATTTTAGTAATTTAAGTCTTTCTCTTTCTTGGTCAGTCTAGATAAAAACTGATCATTTTTTGGATCTTTCCAAATCACTGACTTCTGGTTCCATTGATTTTTCTCTGTTTTTATTTAGTTTTCCAGTTCGTTAATTTTTACTCATACATTTATGACGTCCTGCCCTCTGTTTCCTTTGGTTTAAATTTACTATTTTTTACCTAATTTTTTTGGTGTGAGCTGGGGTTACGTGACATTTGTTTCTTCATATATGTGTTCAAGGCTATGTGTTACTTTCTTTCAAACACTGTGTTTTTTTGTTTTTTGGGTTTTTTTGAGACGTAGTCTCGCACTGTTGCCCAGGCTGGAGTGCAGTGGCGCGATCTCGGCTCACTGCAATCTCCACCTCCCAGGTTCAAGCAATTCTCCTGCCTCAGCTTCCCGAGTAGCTGGGACTACAGGCGTGCACCACCACGCCCAGCTAATTTTTTGTATTTTTAGTAGAGACAGGGTTTCACCATGTTGGCTAGGATGGTCTCGATCTCCTAGCCTTGTGATCCACCCACCTTGGCCTCCCAAAGTGCTGGGATTGCAGGCGTGAGCCACTGCGCCCAGCCTCAAACACTGTTTTGACTGCTTCCTACATTTTTGATATATTATGTTTTAATTTTTATTTAGTTGAAAATACTGTTGATAGCCATTATGATTTTTTTCTGAGTTATTTATTAATGTATTGTTTAATTTCCAAATATTCAGGGATTTTGTTCTTTCCTATTATTTATTCCTAATTAAATCTCATTATGGTTGAAAAACATGGTTTGCATAATTTCTCTTTTAAATTGATTGAGACTTGATAAATGGCTTAGTGAACTTAAAATATGCCATGTGAACAAGGAAAGAATGAGTGTTCTTCTGTTGTGCAAAGCGTTTTATACAGGTTTGCAGGTCAGGCGGGTTAATTGTGCTGTTTGTGTCTCCTGTTCTTGCTGTTTGCCTACTTTTCATAATCAGGAGTGAGTATCAGAAATATTTAGTTTTAGGAAATTGTCTATTTCTTTTTTTTTTTATTTTGTCACTGTTTACATCATGCGTTTTGGGGCTTTAAGTGTGTGTACATTTATAATTGTTATATCTTGCTGAGTTGTTTGCCATTTTATTACAAAGCTGCTGTCACTGAAACACCAGGGGTTTCATCTAGAACCTAATCCTCCCCACACACTGAAAGCCAATCACCGAAACAACGATTATTACTAAGGAAGAAGGCTTTCATCGGGTTCTGCAACCGAGGAGACAGGAGCTCAGTCTCAAATCCCTCTCTCTGATGACTAAAGTTAGGGGTTTATATAGCAGGGTAGAAGTGTAACAATTTGTAATAAAACAGGAACTCTAGAGGGACAAGGAAGCAGTCATGATGAATGAGGGGCCTAGTGTCTCATTGTCTGGATGCAGTGATCTGGTGAGTTTCAGTTCTTTGGTACTTTTTGAGAGACCTGGGGGTACTTTTCTGAAGAAGGAACTCAGATGAAACAATTTTAAGTTTCGATCTTTCAGACCAGATGTATAAGTTTCTATGTTTATCCAAAAAAAATAACCAGTCGGTTTCATTGTGTCTAATAATATTCCTTGTCTTAAAGTCTATCTTGTCTGATATTAATAGAGCCATTCTATCTATCATAATTATTATTTATGTGATACATCCCTTCCTATCCTTTTGCTTACAATGGATTTTTGTTTCTGAATTTAAAGTTTGTCTCACTTAGAAGGGACATACATGAATCAGGTTTTTGAAGTTAAGCCTTACAATCTCTGTCTGTTGATTGCAGTATCGAGTCCATTGGCATTAACCATAATTTTAATATGATTGGAATAATGCCTGCCATTTTTATTTTTGTTTTCCACATGTATTATGATTTAGTAGATGTTGTTGTTTCTCTATTTCTTCTTCTGTTTTTGTATGTTAAGTAACTATGTTTAGAGTACCATTTTAATTTCTCTGTTGGTACTTTAACTGTATTGTTATTTTCTTAGTAGTGTCTCTGCAAATTACAATAAGCATCTTAATTTGTCCAAGTTACTTCAAGTTAGTGCTAACTTCATTCCAGTAAAATATAGAAACCGCACTCCAACATAGACTGATTATCCCCATCTTTTGCTCATGTTGTCATGTGTACACTTCATAGGTATGTTATAAATCCAACAGTACTGTTACAAGTGTTGATTTATACAATTATGTCTTTTAAAATTTACAACAGAGAAGAACAGTTTGGAGATTTCTCAAAGAACTAAAAGTAGAACTACCTTTGATCCAGCAATGTCAGAAATCAATATATCAAAAAGATACCTGCACACATATGATTATTACAGCACTATTCACAATAGCAAAGATATGGAATCAATCTAAGTGTCTATTAATGGATAACTGGATTTTTTTGAATTCATAAAACTGCACATGTATCCCATAAATGTGTACAAATAAAAAGGAAAAAAGAGCTATAATCCTTAAACAAACAGTAAACTACACAGGATCACAGGAGAATAAAGATGCATTTGTACAGTATTACATAGTTACCCTCACTCATATTTACTATTGCCAGGGCTCTCCATCCCTTCCTGTGAATTCAAATTCTCATCTGTGTCATTTACTTCCAGCCTGAAGAATTCCTTTACTATTTCTTATAAGACAGGTTTGCTAGGAACAAATTCGTTCAGCCTTTATTTGCCTGGGAATGTCTTTCTTTTGCTCTTATTTGGGGAGAGGTAGTTTTGCTGGATATCGAATTCTTGTTTGGAAGTTCTTTTTTTTTTTTTTTTTTGCTTGTAACATGTCAATCTGTTGCCTTCCAGCTTCCATTGTTTCATGTAAGTCAGACGTCAGTTGTCCTGATATATTTCCCTGTTCAGGATGAGTCTTCTGTGGTTTTTTTCTCGTTTCAATATTTTCTCTGTTTTTCAATAACGTAATTGCTATGTCTTGGTGTTGGTCTTTTGGTATTTTTCCTATTTGAAGTTCACTAAGCTCCTTGAATCTAACTTTTTTCTTCATTTTTGTGAAGAAGCTTTTGGCCCTTATTTCTTCAACATTTTTTTTTTAACGTTTCTCTCTCTCCTTTTCAAACTCCCATTGCAAATACAATGTTATGCTCAATATTGTTTGAGGTTCTGTTTGTTCTCCTTTAACATTTTTCTTTCTGTCCTTCAGCTTGGATATTTGATCTTTCAAATGTGTAGTTCCCTCTGTCATAATAAATCTGCTATTGAGCCCCTCTTGTAAATTTTCACTTCATATTATATGTTCATTTCCATCCAGTTACTTCTTATGGGTTCTATGTCTTTCCTTACATTGAGTCATTGCTGTCATGTTTTCCTTTTATTATTAAATATGGCTTTCTTTATGAATATATTTGTCACTGTTGCATTAAAGTCTTTTTCTACTAAATCCAACAACTGTGCCCTATTGACTGCTTTTTTTTTTTTTGATGGAGTTTCACTGTTATTGCATGGGCTGGAGTGCAATGGTGCGATCTCGGCTCACCGCAACCTCCACCTCCTGGGTTCAAGTGATTCTTCTGCCTCAGCCTCCTGAGTAGCTCAGATTACAGACATGTGCCACCATATCTGGCTAATTGTTTTTGTATTTTTAGTACAGATGGGGTCTCACCATGTTGGTCAGGCTGGTCTCAAACTTCCAACCTCAGGTGATTCACCCACCTCAGCCTCCCAAAGTGCTGGAATTACAGGTGTGAGCCACCATACACGGCCCTATTGATTGTATTAAAAAAAAAAAAACTGAATATGGGTCATGCTTTCCTGTTTCTATATTTGGCTAGTCTTTTTTGTTGTGGTTGAAAACTAAACTAGACAACTTGAATGATATAGCATAGCAATATGGGATTCTGATTTTTACCACTAAAGTTATGATTATTACTTGGTGTTTCTAAAAACAAAAATTACTGTTGTTGTTTTGGGTGTCTTGTTTTAGTTCTTTTAGTGACTCACCTGAACTAAATATGCAGAATCTTTCTTCTCTGTAGTATTCAGCCACTGATGTCTCTCCTCGGCTTTGCCTTTTTTTACTCTTATTTTTATTGTTAAGCCTGACTTCCTAAGATTCACTCCTGGGTCTGCATAGCTTAGAGATCAGACAGTTATTATTAGGTAGAGCTTAGGCTCAAATACCTCAAGCAGATATCATTTCCCCATCTGCCAATAGCTTCACGTGTGGTTTGGGGAATGTATTCATGGTTCAGGCAATTTTCAGCTCTGCTCCAGCCCCTGCTGCCCATCTTCATCCAGCCCCTGCTGTACTTCCCCAGCCCCTGATGACAATCCCCAACCTCAACTGCCCATCTCCAACCCCTGCTGCCCATCCCCAACCCCTGCTGCCCATCTCCAGGCCCTGCTGCCTATCCTCAACCTCAGCTGCCCATCCCCAGCCCCTGCTGCCCATCCCCAGCCCCTGCTGTCCATCCCCAGCACCTGATGTGCATCCCCAGCCCCTAATGTCCATCCCCAGCCCCTGATGCCCATCTGGCTCTCTTCTGCCTCCTCTGTGTATTTACATTTCCACCAGGTCCACTCTGGATGTGAGGAGAGCTTCCCAAGCCCCTCAGTTGTTCTCTCATTTCCAGGAGCTCCCCATTAAATTCCTGGTTGTCCTCCAGTTTGCCATTTGATCCAACCAGAGTTATAGCCTTAGACTAGGAGATCCGGAAGCACTTCCACTGGTAGCTGGGCATGGATTTTCCACCCTCTGCTCTCAAGTAATTCAGCGCCTTCCAGCAGCGAAGCTCCTGGTTTCCATGGCTAGCTCCATTCTAACAGAAGCACTTCATGGACGAAGCTGGTGGATGGCTTGGAGCAGCTAGGGCAAGAACACACAGACTCCCACCGTTACTACTCAAAATTTAGCAGTTTTTCATAAATAACACCTTTTAATATACTGTTGGCTGTTGGTCAGTTGGAGAGCCTATGGCTGTGTTTGACATTTTTGTCCAGTTGTTTCCTAGGCACAAGATTGGCCTGCCTCCTAACTGCCCCAGCAGAATCCATGCCCGGATACTGTCTCAAGTGCAGCACGTGCATTTCCCAACAGGCAGTAAATATGGACAAAGAATATGTTGATGCACACACATGACTTTGATTAGGTTGAGAGTTTTAATTAAATTAATTATCTTTCAATAATACGATATGTATTTGCTTATGGCATTAGAAAATTAAATTCCCCATTTCCCTCCCTTAGAGCAGTCCCTAAATAGAGAAGCACATTTAGATATTCCAGTTTCTTCCAGATCTGTGTGTGGATCACTCACACAACGGAATCAGTTTCAACTCCTTAAAGTTGCATTTCATTGTGTGCTGCCCAAATTGCAGCAACCACTTTATTCTGTGAAGAGCCACTGCATGAATAATTTCGGCTCATCCTAGAAATTGAATTTCTTTCATGAAGCAAGCATGTGCCACCGTTGAGGGCATGCCAAATGCTTACAATTTTCAAATAAAATCAAAAATATTTTGTGAAATACGAACATGATTGGAATAGTAATAGGGCATCTAATGTTTTAATTTTCTATATCAAAGATACTAATAACTCATTTAAATGTGTCACTCAAGGCATGTTTCTCAAAAAATAAAAATATCTTTACATTATTATCTTAGATATTCTCATCTTTTGTGTGTCAATAAAAGCCATTGGGGTGTGAAATGAAGCCGTTTAATGAGAAGGAAAGAACCTCCCAGATAATAACACAAGGGATCATTCTTCATTTTCCTCTGAAGCAATGTGATAAGAAAAGGGGTGCAGGCATCTATCCAAATGTATGCACTGAGAAAAGAAAATATTTTTAATTTTTCAGACTTGTGCTGATCAGATCTCTTGATGTGGCTTCCATGCCACTAGAAAAGATTGTGGGTGAATAGAGACCTGTTCCATTTGTGGCTGCCTTAATAAAGGGAACAATGGCCAAAGAATTGTAGTCTTTTGTTACTGTAAGACTATAATTATTAAATGAAATCTAACTTTTCCATATTTACATGGAGCTGTGAGTGAAATACCTCTCACATGGGTAATTGTGACAAATGTAGTTTAAGTAATAGTTACGAGTCCCGAAATTCATGAATCTCTTCCACATTCAGTTTTAAACTAATAGTAGTAAAATGTTGATTTTAAATGAAATTGTGTTTAATAAAGTTGTCCCAAACTTGACTGAAGGCCCTCTTGTCTCAGGTAGTATTCGCTGAAACAAAATCCAGTACCAATAAAAAGGATCCTTTGGAGTGCCCTGTAACGTAGGTGTGCGCGATAGCTTATTAAAGCACCTCTCTTTACGGGCCTGCTGCTGTCTTCAGCACGTTAGTAACTCTCTAATATGTGTCTAAAGTATATTTCCGCAGTGATTAGCCTTGAGGCTGAAACCAGCCCAACTGTCCTATATAACTGATATTTATGGTTTCTTTGAATAAACAGAAATTGAACCTCCCAATCTTAAAACTTGAGAAAGTTACATTTGTCTTATCTGAGTTCCTTTCTCGGGAACCCAACTGTCAGGCTTCCAAGAGAGCATCAGGAACTGAAACTCACCAGATCACCACATCTGGAGGATGAGAAGCCAGACCCCTCACCCATCATGACTGCCTAAGTGACCACATGCTCCCTGTTGACCAGCTCCTCATCCTTATCCCTCCCCAATTCCTGTTTTACCACACATGGTTAAGTTTTTTTCCTATTGTATAAACTTCTAATTAAATGTATTTATTTAATAAAGATGGGGTCTTGCTCTGTCACCCAGGCTGGAGTACAGTGGCACAATCTTGGCTCACTTCAGCCTTGACCTTCCAGGCTCAAGCAATCCTCCTGCTACAGCCTCTCAAGTAGCTCAGGCTACAGGTGCTCGCCACCATGCCCAGCTAATTTTTGTATTTGTTTTTGGTAGATACAGGGTCTGTGTTACCCATGCTCATCTCACATTTTTGGACTCAAGTGATCTTTCTGTCTTGGCCTCCCGCAAGTGCTGGGATGAGCCACTGCACCTGGCAAAATTGCTAATTTTAGTTGGTTGGAGAGACAGATTTGGGGCTGATCTCCCATCTCTGTGGCTGCAACACCCAATTAAAGCCTTCTCCCTGGCAGCCCTCATTGTCTTAATAATGGACTTTCTGTGCAGTATGTAGCAGGACCATGACCAAATCACTAGCATTTCAGTAACAAGGCCTTGAGAATTCCATTCAACCTGACCAGGGTAGATCAAAACAGCATCTCCTACTTACCATATCATACTATTATAAGAAAAAAAGTGAGGACAAACATTAAAATTAAACAGAAGAAACACATTATTTGAATTCAAGGTATTGGTGATGACAATGTGTTGATTTAAAAGGGTAAAGAGAAACCGTCTTTTATTACAATACAGTTCAGATATGTATTAATCATGCTGCAGAACAGGGGCAGAATGCATCGTTGAAATCTGAACATGAGCCCAGCTTTTATTTCAGCCAGTAACTTTCTTCCTGTTTCGCTAGCAAAAAAATTCACAGTATTTCCTCAAAACATAAGAACAGAACCCATATCTGAAACATCGGTAGTTTGGGGTGCATCACGAGCTCTCATACGTAGAAAGAAACTGTAATAGGTTACGGGCCATGTGGCTGTAGTGATTCTCAGCATGCTGTGTTGCTAAGAGGTAGATCTCCAAAATAATAAAAAGGCATGCTGGTTGTTGGAGATGTTGTGGCTGTTAAACTCATTAGAAGGGTGAAGGGAGTCTGTCCTTATGGATGAGGAACGAGCACATCGATCTTTAGTGGACTGGGTACAAACGGCACACGTGGCTGGCACTCTGATTCATCTGGAAGCAGCAGCAGCGGAAGGAGGTGAGAAGGAGGCCGCCACTGTGCAAAGCGTGCTGAATGATTCTCGTCTGGGCTCATCTGTAGTGAAGAATGTGTTCTCATTCACAAGTCGAGGAAAAGGCAAAGCTGCTACTGTGCTGTCCTGGAACTAGCAGCTGGCTGAAGATCCCAGAAGAGAAGATGTTTTCCTCCTGAGTAATGAAGCCCGCACTGTGCCCCATGTACCAGGCCCCCAAAACTAGACTGTGTCAAGGAAAAGAGCCTCTGTTCAGCTTAAAGAATAAATCTTCAGAACAAGAGGTACCTGCTGTTGCTCACTGGCTTTCATTCAAAAACATCCCCTCGATATGGTTCATCTGAATCTTCAGTAGGTTTTCATTGCACCTCAAATTCACGTGTAGGCAAAAAGTAAACCAGCCTCAGGGATGCCACATGTTAGGGAACGAGTAATTAGAAATCCCGTTTTTGGAAAGGTGAGAACCACCAGGGATGTGGCGGAAGTCTGTGCCACCCTGAAACAAGAACATGTGAAGGAAGAAACATTCCTCGGTTACAACACAAGAAGTATCTTTAGAAACAGAATGCACAGGAATCCTACCACCTTACATAAGACGTTAGACATAGAGGCCTAGCCTGTAAAATACAGCTTCAAGAATCATCAGCCAAGATATCAGTGGTGTTCAAGGAGGCCTGGTGGTGGGGGGTGCTGGGATGGGTTGGGGGACGGGGCCTCTGTCACTTGAGGTCCCAGCAGACAGCTGTCCTCCCAGGAAAGCATACAGTGCTCTTCTGGCCCAGGCTGGGTGATGTTTGGGTGTGTCTCAATGTGGTAGATGGTATGGAATTTCACTCTAATGTTTCTTCTAGAAAACAGAGAGAAAAGCAAGCCACTGGGACAGATGAGTCCATTGTTGCATCTCTTCCTGGAATGCTCGGCTTTAGCCCTTTAAAAAAAAACCCTGGGCAGCAGATCACCCAACAGCTCAGTAAACCCGGACTCCCTGCAGCCCCAACTCCCACCTCCTGCCTCCCCTGCCTCATGACCCTGAGTCTCAGCACCTCTTTCAACGTCTCAGCCACTCCATGGGCCTTCCTGTCTCTGGGGCCCTTGCAGCCCTTCCTTGTGCCTGGAATGTTCTTCCTCTTGCCCTTCACTTGGCTGGCTTCTTAGCACCCTCCAGATCTCCATTTACATGCCATTATTTGTGTGTGTGTTTGTGTGGGTGTACTTGTTTGTTTTCTGTCTGGCCGGGCACACTTGTCTTAGAAAGGTCACATTTCCCAGAAGCAGTCACTGATGTGGGAGCCGTGAGCAAGTGATTTGCTAAGAGACTGCTTTCAGGGAGGAGCAGCGAGTGCCTGAGGAGTTCATGGAGGGCAGCGGTCTCAGCCGGAGTCCCACAGAGGGACCTTCTGCCTGACCTGCAGGGGACTCTGCTGTGCAGGCGATGGCTGTGACGGTCGAATGCCCGCTGGCTGCCACCACCAGGGAGCTACGCAGGGAGCTGTGTAGGGAGCAGCCACAGGCTCCGTGAGGAGCAGAGAAGTCAACTCCTGGGCGTGTCTCCAGTTCTTAGCCCGGAGCTCGCACACAGTAGGCACATATTTTAATTCATATTTGTGCTGATTCATCTAAGAAACAAGTGAAATTATCAGAGAACTCCAAGGTAAATTTCATATGTGTTTTTATATATCGGAATGAAGCCAAACTCCATGTGAGCACCCAAGCCCTTGATAGTCTTCTGAGTGCAAATCTCAGGTGACCTTGACTTTGCTGAATGTCAAATGCAAGAAGCGAAATGGAACTCGGGCCCCTGGCACCCAGTTGGCTGCTTAGGCCTGTGCAGCGGCCGACGTCGACCCTCTGCCTCGGGGATGACGTGGTTAACACATTTAAAGTTGTTCCCAAGCAACATCCAGCATCATGCTGAGACACAAGAGGAGAATGGGTTTTCCACAAACCACAAAACAAAAACAGACTTTAAATAAGGAATAAAAGATGACATGAGTATTATGAGTGACGTGCCATTGGCATCTTATGAAAAAAGAAATGCCCAAGTCGCACTAGCCAGAGAGTACTTATTTTGTGAGCCTTAAAGCAACAGAGCAAAAGACAAGCGGGGGCAGCTGAAGGGCAGCAAGTGGCCAGTCCACACCGCTCTCCTGGGCCCTGCCCACAGCCAGCGCCCCCATCCTCAGCCTGCTGTTTTTTAAACCCTTTTGCTGCAGAGGTCACTCCTGAAAGCAATCATATCAAAGTCCCCGGGGTCAGTATTTTTCGTAAAGCCCTGCAGGTGATCTGACTGCAGAAGCCCGAGCCTAAGGTGCTGGCGTACGCTGGTCTCAATCACTGAAGCAGTCAGTTGTTGTATGAAGGGCTGGGCCTGCTCTGAATACATTTGGCTGCAATCGCTAATCACTAATCACTGCACACATCCCTTAAAGTGGACTCCATGGAACAGCCATCTCATGGGAAAAAACATTGGTTTGGAAGCGCTGTGTACCTGTCCCCGCCTCTGAAAACTCACAGCGCTCACCAGAAAGTTACAGCTCCATGAGTTCCACATGTTAAGGCCGGTCAGAACCCACCTGTTTGATAACCCAGTGACTCTTGAATTAATTTGGCCGTGCATCTTTTTGTTCCAAAAGACCATCATTGTGACTTTCTGAACCAGTGTGTCACTGTGTGGACTTGGGGAAACACTCTTGGCCTCAATGGGCACATTGCACACAAGCCGATGGGTTCCATGCTGCGGGGGAGGAGACAGCAAAGTACCAGGTGACAGCTGTGCCGTGCCACCGAAAAGGACCTGGCCTCAAGTCACAGGAGCAGAGTCAGAGCGTGCTTTCCTTGGACAGGCTCCGGAGGGCTGCTGTCACCTGGAGAAGACTGTCCCATCTGTGGGAAGGCAGCTGACAGTCCCAGCACCCAGGCAGCCCGGAAGAAGCAGGGAGCCTGAACTCAGAACAAAGAACAAAGGAGGCGGCAGACAGTTTGTCATCCTGTCCAGGCTCCTGAGGTGCTGTCAGGGAGAGAAGCTCAGAGTGAAGGGGCCACCCTGAGTGACACCCCATCAAAGCCCTTTCCTGAGTCTGTCAGGCTTCAGCCTGTGTGTGAACCACGTGAGTCTGGTTAAAGTGCAGGTCTCAGGGCAGGTTGGGGTGCGTCTGAGAGTCTGCATTCCCACGGCTGTGGGGGGCCCCACCCGAGCAGTAAGGACATGGACCTTCTCCAACCAGGGTCCAGATGCATCTTCTCTGACCACTTCAGGGACAGAGGAGGCACCAGACTGACCTTTTCCGGGAACATAGCCCTTCTTTAGCCACATGGTGTGGCCCCTTGTATCCCTTTTTGGAAGCCCGAGATCACGCATGCCGTCTTCTTGTTGCACGACTTTTCCTTAGTTCAACTAAAGACAGGGTCCTTGTCTGTCTCACAGCCATGAAAACTCAGGCTTGCAGATGGTTAGAAGGGTGAGTAAAGCAGGACTTTACTGGGTGAAAAGGAGGAAACAGAGACTTGCCAGAAGGCCAGAGTCCCTGCTAGAGTGCTTCCCGCCTGGCAGTTCGAATCCCAGGTTCCACCCAGCCAGAGGAGGACCCTGCTCCTCCTTCCTACAAACATCACAGACTTCTGTGGCTCCATGCCAGGGCACACTCCTCCCAGTGCGCAGGCCAGCTGGAGTTTTTCCAGGGCCCCTCCTACGATCCGTCTCATTCTAAGGATGGCTGGTCCAGTGAAGACAACTCTCACACCTGCACTTCCTGCCCAAGGGTGCCCTGCTCTGAAGGACACACCCCCAGCATCTCCACTCTCCCCAGGACACTAAGCCACTCTCCTGGCCCCCCTGTCACTCTGGGGCCTTCTCTAAAGGAGGCTGGAAAAGGAGAGGCCAGAGGCACTCTGACCTACGTGGTGTGGAGCCGAGCCTCCTGCTTCGTCCTTTCTACAGACTTTCTGGCAAGTGTCAGCTTCTGAGCACCGCCCCTCTAACTCCTGCCCCATGATGCATCCTTCCAGCAGGGCCTGTGCCCACCCAGTGGTGTCTGCCTACTGCTTTCCTGCAACCTCAGGAGGCTCCTTCCAGGATGGGAGGTGGGGTGGGAGCCACACTGGGCGTCCCACTTGACCTCGTGGTAAAGTCTTGCGTGTGCTGGGGGCACGATCCTGTCCACTGTGTCTGTGGCTGCTAGAAAAGCAGCAGCTTGGCCGGGCGTGGTAGTTCATGCCTGTAATTCCAGTACTGTGGGGGCCTGAGGTGGGCGGATCACCTGAGGTCAGGGGTTCGAGACCAACCTGGCCAATGTGGTGAAACCCCAACTCTACTAAAAATACAAAATTAGCCAGGCATGATGGCAGGCACGTGTAATCCCAGCTGCTCGGGAGGCTGAGGCAGGAGAATCACTTGAACCCAGGAGGTGGAGTTTGCAGTGAACTGAGATTGTGCCACTGCACCCCAGTCTTGGTGACAAAGGGAAACTCTGTCTCAAAAAAAAAAAAGGAAAAGAAAAAAAAAAAAAAGAAATGCAGTACCTGGCCCAGTTTTGTGGGAGAAGTAGGGAGATGCACTGCAGTAGCTGGAGGCATGTGCTTTATTTTTGCTTCAGGTAATGACCTGGAAGAAAGTAATGTGTTCATAAAAGGGGCTATTCCTTTCCCTTTCCCTAGTGGCAGAATAGACCATTTTATTTCAGCTGGAGTTGCCCACTTGTAGCAGCCCCATCTGTCTGTCGTGAGCATGGGCTGGGGAGAGGTGTGAGAATATCGGACTCCCAGGGCTGGTGCCCTCGGGAGCTGTCTCTCATCCACTCATTTTGATTCCCTTGTCATAAAACCTGGAGTCAGGTCTGGCCATGCAGGACTTCAGTGTCTGGGGACCCGAAACTGAGATAGACGTGATACAGACCTCAAGGGGAGTTGAGAGAGCCCGTGGTCAAACCAATGAGAGGGATGGTGCACACTGTCCTGGTCACCTCCATGGATCTGGAAGCAGCAGACGGGATTCCCAAAACATGAGAAAGAAGGACTTTCTGTATTCCTATACGCATTCAAAATGTGCTATCTGAGGTCAAAGGCAAGAGATAGTCACAGCATTTGATGTAACAAGTAGGGTGAAGAAAGGGAGCAGGCAACATTTTCTCGAAGTACTCTTTTGGAAGATTTGCATCTGCATAAATGTGTTCACCTGAACCGAAGGTGGTCCTGTGCCCTCTGTTCATGCTTCTTCCTGAGAGACGTCAGCACCTCCACTCAGCATCTGGGCTTCTCAGAGACAGTACATGTCCATAACTAGTTATGAAGACCTGAGGGTCTCTGCGGACATGGCGGAATTCACATCTGCTAGCTCGTTACACCTCCCTGGGGAAATTATCTCACCCTATGTCAAGAGACAGAAAGTACACATGTCCCTCGAGAGCCCACCCATTGCAAGTGATATGACATCTTTTGGTGTCAGAAACATACACTCAATAAATCATCACTCAGGGGCTGCTGGAATTTCTGCAAACCGAAAACTATTCCCCCTCCTTAGACTTAACTGTGATTTGACCACAGGAGGAGAATTTCTATATGTGACTGAAAAGGCAGGAAGGAAATATTCAAATCCAGGCAGTGTGTGACAGGAGAGTGACTCATGTGTCCATGTCTCGTGCTTTTCCTAGCTTGAAGGGGTTGGCATCCCTGTTTTCCATGTGATGAATCTGAGGTTCCAGCTGCTGGTTTTCCATCATACCTTCATTTAGAATTACATATGATTAATTTTCTTACAAATTCCACATGCCCAGAGAGAGCATCAGGGACTTGGGCATCAGGAGTGTTGAAGCCCCTGAGTGAGGCCCAGGGACAGCCCACCCCAAGGACATTGGTAACTTGCCCAAGGGTCTCAGCTAGGAAAGGGCAGAACAAATTTTAACTCCAAATCTCATGCTTTTTCTATTCTGCTGACTAACCTATATCTTAAGGTCAAGTGGATCCAAGTTATCTAAATCAAAACCAGAAACTCCAGCTTCCTATTAAAAAATCAATTTTTGTAAAGTTTGCCCCAGAACAAAGTACAAACAAATATTGAACCCCAGTTAATGATGTGATGCTGAAGTGTTTAAGGGGAGTGTCCTGCTGTGTGCAACTCACTTTAAAATGCATCAGAAAAGATAAGATGCAGTGATGGGTGGATAAGAGGAACAGATGCACGAATAATGATAAAGTTAGTGCAGTAAGGATGGTAATTGTGGAACCTAAGTGATGAATACGTGAGCATTTACTATATACTTCTTTTAAGTGTTCCGTCTGTTGTGTCTATTTGTAGTGCAGGTTGATGCAAAGAATAAAAAAGGTGTCTTCTCTGCACCATTTGTTGACTAATCCCCTTTTAATCTGCTGTTTAAAAGTGGCCATATACCAATTTCAGTATTTTATTTTATAATATTCTAGAGTTATATGGATAGGAGAAAGTATTCTTCTGGCAGAGTTAATTTACTGAACAAATGTGTAGCAACACTGCTCTGAAAATATATGGGCCATCACATTTAAACGTAAAGTGCTTAGCTATAAAGCTTTTCGAAGAAAACAGAATACCCCTGTAACCTAGGGTAAGGCGAGGAGTTCTTCGCTATGACAATCTATAAAAGAAAGAATAGACAAATTTTACATCATCAAAATTAAAAACTTTTGCTCTGCAAAAGACACTGTCAAATGATGAAAAAACAGGCTACAGACTGGAAGAGAAATATTTGTAAACTGAATATCTGACAGTTTGTATCCAGAATACAAAAAAATTATCTCTAAATTTAAATGTAAGAAATCAACCCATCTAATTTAAAAATAGGCAAGAGATTTGAACAGACACTTCATCAAAGGGAATATAAAAATGGCAAATAAGCACACAAAAAAGCTATTTGTCATCATCAGCCACCAGGAAAATGCAGACTCAAACCATGATTATATATCACTGCACACCTTAGAGTAGCCAAAATTCAAAATATTGACAATAACAGGTACTGGCAGGGATGCAAAGTAACTGGAATTCTCATATATTGCTGGTGGGAACGCAACCCGGAACAGCCACTCTGGAAAACACCGTCAGTTTCTTCTCAACTTAAACCATCATTCTCAGCAAACTGACACAAGAGCAGAAAATCAAACACCGCATGTTCTCACTCATAGGCGGGTGTTGAACAATGAGAACACATGGACACAGGGAGGGGAGCATCACACACTGGGGTCTGTTGGGGGGAAATAGGGGAGGGACAGCGTGGGATGGGGAGTTGGGGAGAGATAGCATGGGGAGAAATGCCAGATATAGGTGATGGGGAGGAAGGCAGCAAATCACACTGCCACGTGTGTACCTATGCAACAACCTTGAATGTTCTTCACATGTACCCCAAAACCTAAAATGCAATTTAAAAAAAAAAACCACACGACCCAGCAATCCTACTCCTAGGTATTTGTGCTAAAGTAATAAAATCTTACACTCACGCAAAAACCCATACGTATCTGTCTATAGCATTTATTTCTAATAACTCACAATTGGAAGAGCAAATGTTCTTCATTTTTGGATGAATGAATAAACATACTGTGTTACTTATTACGGAATATTACTCAGGAAAAAAAAAAAAAGGAATGAACTATGGGATACACCCAGCAACCTGGATGGATCTCAAAGGCATTGTGCCAGTGGAAATGGTCAACCTCAAAAGGTTGTATACTGTATGTTTCCATTCCTGTGCCTGCTTGAAAAGACAAAATCGTAAAAACCAACAGCAGTGCAGTGATTGCAAGGGCTTAAGGATGGGAAAAGGTGAGAGATGAAAAGGAAAAATGAGGGAGTTCTTTGGAGGTGCAGAAGCCTTTCTGTATCTTGGCTGTTGGAGCGGTTGCATGAATCTACACAAGCAACAAAATCCATAGAAGTATACATTGCAAACACACCCCCACACACACATACCCACACACACATGTACACACACACACACACACACACGAGTGAGGCACAGATACACTGGTTAAATCAGATTAAGGTCTGTGATTTAGTCAGGAGTGTTATACCAATGTCATTTTCTGGGTTTTGATCATTCCACTGTGGTTATGTAAGAGGCAAGCAAGGGTATATGGGAACTCTCTGTTCTATCTTTGCAGTTTCTACAGGAACTCTGTTCTATTTTTGAAATTTTTATGTAAGTCCAAAATTATTTCAAAGTGCATGTATATATACACACACACACACAATATTTCAAAGTGTATATATATAACTTATACATACATACACAGATATACATTTAAATTTTATGAAGTCATGTTTAATGAATTTGAATATTCTTTCTGTAGTCTTCAAACTGTAACTAAAAATATCGCTTAAATACATGCTTTTCTTTCAACAAAGCAGAACATTTTAGAACAGTGAAGAAAAAAAGGAAATTAGTGATTATTAAAAAATGGCTGATATCCAATTACCTAGAACACCCCAGCCCATCCCTTGGTAAACTAGAGGTTTACTATAATTCAGTTTTACACAGAGGCAACCTTTTGAAATTGACCCAATTGACCCATAAATAGTTTTTTGGAAGAAACATAGAAATTGACCCTTCTGGTCTTAAAGCTTAAAACTTACATTTTTTTTAAATTTGAGTTTCTTCCTCAAGAAAGGACCCTCAGGCCTTTCACCTCAAAAAAGGTATCAAAGAACTGAAACTTACCAGATCACTGCACGCACAGGGGAGGTGTCAGACCCATCATTCATCACCATTGCTTCCTGAGGCCTCCCTGGTTCCTGTTTTCTTATTCATTGTTACATTTCTTCTCCGCTCTATAAACCCCTAATTTTAGTGCATCAGGGAGATGGATTTGAGACTGAGCTCCCATCTCCCCAGGTGTAGCACTGAATTAAAGCCTTCTTCTATGGCAGTACTCCTGTGTCAGTCACTGGCTTTCTGTGTAGCGAGCAGCAGGACCTAGACCTAGCCCCTGGTGTTTCAGTAACACTTTGGTTTAGAAAATACTCAAATCTTTGCAACCCAGGCAGCCCAGATGAACCACAGGTACTTCCTGCCTGTGGGGCTTTGGACAGGGGGCCAGCCAGGAGGGTCTCAGAGAGACTGAGCAGGAGGCTCCCTCAATCACCTAAGCTCAGGGCTCTCAGGTCCCACACCTTGGGCAGCTGAGTCTTCTTGTTGCAGAGGTGGGAGATGCAGATTTAAGGTTCTCAAACTGCAGAAGGCTGGTGACTTAGGCCACTGCCTAGAACTCTGTGAGCATGGAGGAGACAGCAGACTGGTCAGATGGGAGACCCACATGCTTCCCACTCTGGAGTAAGACAGGTGGTTCTCACTCAAGCCGAAGAAGCTTCTGGTGCCCTCGGGTGGAGTACAGGGTTGGGCAGCATGTGGGGAGTAGAGATGGCCACTGGTCTCTTAAAGGAAGGAATACAGTGGTGTTCATCTGTACCCCTCCCGGAGCAAGCTGGATGGATCTCAAGAGTGGAAAAGTCCAGGCTCAAAAGGTTGTATACTATGTATTTCCATTCCCATGCCATTTTTGAAAAAACAAAACTATAACAACAGATAGTGCAGTGGTTGCCAGGGGTTAAGGATGGAGGAAGGGTGAGATATAAAGAGGAAAAATAGGGAAATCATTCCAGGCACTCACAAGAAGCTCAGAGACGGCTCACTGGGTAGATGGATAGTGTGGCTGGCTGGATGGCAGTTTCCTCCAGGCCTGAACTTTGTTCCAGGGAGGAATGGTACTCTCCTGACCTCTTCCACCTCCCAGCCCTCGTCCTGACGCTCATCAGTCTGAAGTTTCACCCACTGTTCTGCTGTGAGTTCCTTCCTGCTCCTGGTGGTGGGTGTGTTCCACTTTTGGGAGTGGGCATCCTGTGAAGAGCATTCCTATGGCACAAGTGAACCACCCTCCTCTACCAGATCTGCCAAGAAGCTGGGCACTCTGTGGGCACCGGGCTGCCCTGTCCTTTAAGAAGTGGCCCCTGACTACACAGGGTCCCCATCCTGGGAAGGGAGGCTGGAAGCCATCTTCAGCATGCTGGACTTCAGCACGTCTTTTGAAGTGTTTGACATACTGTATTTCTGGGACAGGTGTGTGATACCAGACACCACTAAGTAGCTTCTCTGTGAGAACATGAAGAGGACAAACATGATGAGACACCAGATTGCAATGTTAAATGAATTATTCATGTGTCATAAAAAAGTGAATTCAATATTTTTTTCTTTTTCCAGCAATGCCCATGGTATTTCCATTAAAGCACAATTTAAAAAAAAAGAAAAAGAAAAAAAATTTATGCAACACTTAATCCCCAATGGAAAAATATTCCATTTAAAGCATAATTTTTTCACTAAATTGCCACACTTTGTGCGGGGTTTCTGGACTTTGTGTTTGTTTATTTATTTGTGTTGTCTGCTTAACACAAGTAATTTATTTATTCTAGACAGGTGGCAATTTTTTCTTTCATATTAGTATACAGCCATGACTTTAGCAAATGTTTATAGTCAGGACTCTTTTAAATGTATAAATGGACACTAGTATCTTTTTTTCTTTTCTTCTGAAATAATTTCACACTTACAGAAAAGTTGCAAAAATTGTCCAAAGAACTCCCATGTACCCTTTGCCTAGCTTACTAACATTGAATATGTTGCCATATGAGAGTTTTCATTTTTGAAACAATTACAGACTTACACAGAAGTTGCAAGATCTTGCAGAGAATTCATGTATACGTGTCTTCAGTTCCCCTCAATCTTAAGAGTTTCCTGTGCTTGCTTTACACTTCTCTCTTGATACCTGCATTTTTTTTTCTGAGCTATTTGCAGGTATGTTACAGGCATAATGTTCTTTCACTCCTAAATGAACTACGTGTATTTTCTAAAAACAAGTTCAATTATAAAAGTAAGGAAATTAACTTGGTCATTGTTACAATGCTATCATCTGTAGACCTTACTCAAAATTTCCTTGTTCTTTCCATGTTGGCCTTTATAGCCAAAGAAAAAGATGTTCAAATCCAGGATTTGCTTTGAGATGCCACATTGCATTTTCTTGTCATGCCTCTTTAGTCTTCTTTAATCTGGAACAATCCCTCTGCCTCTCCTTGTTTTTAATGACCTCTGTGTCTCTGCAGGGTACAGGGCAATCTGTCAGTTTGAGTTTGTTGGATGATTCCTTATTATTGAATTCCAGTTATGCGTTTTTGACAGGAACACCCAGAAGTGACTCTGTGTACATTGGGTCAGGGGGCCCATGGTATATCCGTTACTGGTGATGGTAGCTTTGATCATTTGATTTTGTGTCTGGCAAGTTTCTCACTGGCCAAGGGACAATGTTGCTTTCTAATTAATGAGCATCTTTAGGGAAGTGCAGTGAGACCATGTGAAAATCCTGCTTTTCATTAGTCATTCTCCTACTCGTTTTAGTGTTCTTTGACAAATGTCTAATCTGTAGTTTCCTCTATGTTTATTAGTTGGCATTCACTACAAGGAAGAGTTTTTCCTTGTCCTGTATTTATTTTTTATCATGCATTACTTTATTTCAGGTTGTACCATTGATTTTTATTTATTCAGGGGGTAACTGATGGTATTTATTGACTGTTTATGATGCTCACCTCGTTCCACATTTGACAGCAAAATTCCCTTCAAGTTGGCCTCTGTGCCTTTTGGACGTAGCACGTCATTCTTCAGTTGACTTTTATTATCATTTTGTGGTACAGCTATTCCAGGTGCATCTTGTTCATTGCCAACCCAGCCTTGAAATCATCTGTTTCTCCAAGGATCCCTGGTTCCTTTCATTGGAGAATGATATTTAGAAAACACAAGCTGGATGCTAGGTGTGCTCATTGCTACTTGGGATTCACAGTTTCTAGGCCTTCTCAGCAGTCTGTAAGGGGAGGAAAGGTATGTATGTATAAATATACATGAACATATATATATACACACACACCAACACATTTGTATTTTTTTCTGTCTAAAGAAATGTTATCTATCCATATTTCAGTTCCGATCCATCAGTTCACACTGGTAGCTCTCATTCTTGTCTAAGTTGTGTTTCGTTGCATTCCACTGTATGGAAGTATCACAGTTTATTTAACCACTCTCCTTTGAATGAACATTTAGGTTGTTTCCAGTATTTCCCACTTACCTATAATGCTGCAGTGAATCACCATGTACACATGTATTTTTATATTTTTCAAATGTGAATCTTCAGGATGAATTACCAGAATTAGGTTAGCTACAACAAAAACACACATCAGTAATTTTGTTATATATTGACAATTTATTCCCTAGAGATTGCACCAATTTGCATTCTCGTCAGTCTGTTTCCCTGAAGTCTCACTTAATTGTATCATTAATTTTTGACTTGATAGGTGAAAAACGGTGACCTAGTCTAGTTTTCCTTTTCCTTGCTCTAAGGATAAGTGAGGTCAGGCAGTACTTCCACCAGGATGCAGGCAAGACAAGCAGAGCACACGGGACACGAGATGTAAGGGAATGTCCAGGCTCTGGCCACGGCTCTGCTTCTGCATGGCACTGGGAGTGACACCGGCAATATTGAAGAGGCCTGATGAGAGCAGGTGTCCTTGTTCCCATTTTTACAGTTAAGCGAGCCCCAAATCCATGATGCTAAAAACTGGTTTGGAGTGTACATCTGAAAACAGCCAAAACCATAGTGGGTTATGTGCTAATTCTTCAGAAAAACACAAAGTGGAGATAAGAAGATCTAAAAGGATAACCATTGCCTTAGGCAATAACATACTGTATGTAGCTCTTCTGGGCAGAGAATCACCCATGCAAGCAACGTGCATTTTAAGCAGAGCTCCTCATGTAGTGACTAGATCAACAGACAGTGATAGCTTGACGTTCAGCTGTGAAGCCAGCCCTTCTGGAGGAGTCACCGAAGGCTGCATCCCTGTTTACTTCCCAGTCCCGCAGGTTGATGTGAGGTGAGCTGTGTTTTGTTCAAGCAGGGAGAAGTGGTCTGGCTGCGGGCACTCTCGGTCATGCTTGAGCCATGCCTTCCCGCTCTCCATAGTCCTGTGTGTGTGATGCTCACTCCCAACCCCAGGCTTTGCTTGCGCTGCTCCCTCTGCACCTACATCCTTTACTGAGCCAGGGGCCTCCAGACCCTTCTTCACAAAACCTGAAGTCCAGCAGACAACACAATTATATCCACACAGTAAAAATAAAAAAAAATACAATGAAAACAAGGAAAAAGCAGTATCATTGCCAGCTTACACTGATGCCCTGCTTTGCCCTGGTCACTTTGACCTGAGTCATATAGTGATCTTTCATGCCAAGTCTTGGAGAGCTTCGGTCCATCCTGTCATTGAAAGCTGGGGTATGTATCTGTTGATGGCTCCCATCTGTTTGGCAGCGGTGATGAAGTTTCTCATCCTGCATGACGTGTTTGTCATGTGTCTGCCTCCTCAGCCCCTCTCAAGTGTTCTGGAGCCTCATGGTCTTGTTCCACATAGGGCTGCCCCCAGGGCAGTATTGAGGGCATCCAGTAACCACCAGTTCCTCCACAGGCTCTGCAGCAGGTGCTCTCAGCTCCCCCTACCCCATACCCTCTCAGGTATGACTCTTGCTTGAGATACCCCTGGGGCCTGAACCTTCTCTAAGGACCTGAAGTCTGCCCTCTCTGCAAAGCGTGGGAGAATCTCTGCCCCCAGTAGAGCAGGGTCAGTTTATTCCAGAGGGATAACTCAGAATGCATCTTATACCAGTTCCCCAAGGTCCCAGCAGTAGCAGCCTCCAGGGGCCCACTTCTCCTCTTCTCCACCGTCCTTGCTGAGATCACCTCCCAAGACAGCAATTGCACCTGAATCCTTCACTCATGCTCTGCTTCTAGGAGAACCCAAACTAAGACAAGTCCCAAGATGCAGTCACTAGGCCAGGTGCAGTGGCTCACACCTGTAATCCTAGCACCATGGTAAGCCAAGGCGGCGGGCAGATTGCCTGAGCTCAGGAGTTCGAGCCAGCCTGGGCAACACAGTGAAACTCTGTTTCTACTAAAACATACCAAAAAAATTAGCCAGGCATGGCAGCATGTGCCTGTAGTCCAGCTACCCAGGAGGCTGAGGCAGGAGAATTGCTTGAGCCCAGGAGGCGGAGGTTGCAGTGGGCAGAGATCATGCCACTGCACTCCAGCCTGGGCGACAGAGCAAGACTCCATCTCTAGAAAATGAATAAACAAAATAACGAATGCATTTGCTAAAGTTGCCCTCCCAGGACACTGAGCACTTCCAGGCCACAGGAGGAACTTACAGCCTGATGAGTGAACTGAATGAAGGAGCTTCTCATCCTACCCTAACCATTGGATTAAATGCCTATAGCTAGTTAGAAGACAAATATTTACATTAACGCAGGAATGTAGAAAACCTGTCCTGTAATACAATAATGTGTCTTATCATCACAGCATAAAACCTGAAGTCCAGTGTATAACACCATTACCTTCACAAATACAGACCAGGAGCTACACACAGAGGTGAATCTTAATGAATTTCATTTCATTCAGCTCCTGCTTCCAGGACATTACGGATCCCTAGGAGCAGACTTAGGTGCTAATCAGAAACTTCTCAGAGGAGAAATACATTTGCACTTACCCAGGGCAAATAGCCGTTAACAGAGGCGGAGACCCTGGATGTGCCTCCTCAGCCTCATACAGTTACTTGTGGTGAGGTTTTTTGTCTGACACAAGTGAATGCAGAAGGCGACCTTATAAGGGCTGTCTTCCCCAAGTGTGCCTTCCAGGACCCCATGCCTGCCTCAAAGGGTCAAACGTTTTTGAAAGGGAGTTCAGGTCTTCCACTAACTGTGTCTGTTGATCATGGGAATTGAGTCTTCATGGGGATGTGGTAGGCGCTAAGACCTAAAGCACCCATCCCAAGGGAAGAAACCAAGATTTGAGGAAATAGACTGAGGTGTTCTATGAAGTGGGTCTGTTCAGCTTCAGCCGTTCTGTCCGTGCGCACGGAACATCCATTTATTCCCAGAGACTCTATTTGCAAATAATCTCCTTCAAATATTTGCAAGCATCCACTCTGGCCCCAGAATCAAATTGGGAGCCTCCAAAAGAGAAAAGCAAGGTCAGTCTTAACCACCAAGGGCTGCCACGTGGTGTGAGCCTCATTTACAGCAGACAAGCCCCAGACTCGCACAATGGGAACTTCAGCTCATTTGTTCTAGGACGTGCAAGACACTTGTTTTTTGTTTGTTTGTTTGTTTGTTTGTTTTTTGAGATGGAGTTTCGCTCTTGTTACTCAGGCTGAAGTGCAATGGCGCGGTCTCGGCTCACCACAACCTCCGCCTCCTGGGTTCAGGCAATTCTCCTGCCTCAGCCTCCTTAGTAGCTGGGATTACAGGCACGTGCCACCATGCCCAGCTAATTTTTTGTATTTTTTTAGTAGAGACGGGGTTTCACCATGTTGACCAGGATGGTCTCGATCTCTTGACCTCGTGATCCACCCGCCTCGGCCTCCCAAAGTGCTGGGATTACAGGCTTGAGCCACCGTGCCCGGCCACTTGTGTTTTATTTGATTTCCCCTGTGAGGTTCATATATTTTTCTGTACAGAAAAGTTTCATATTTTCTGCACCTAATTAGATTATTGTCTTCTAATAATACCTCCTTCCTCAAAGAGTATAAAATGCTTTAGGAATATTGGACTAGATACTACTAGGAAGAAAAATCTGTTTAATTCTGAATGATGCATTGACTCACTCATTTTTGAACATCATATATTAATTTATTTATTTTAGCTGAGACCCATTTGTTTTAGAAAAGATTGTCTGGGAAGCCAACTGCAAGCAGGAAAAGTTTGAGCTATTGGGCCTGGGCAGGTTTACGAACTCTGAGGCATCCATCCCCCATCCCCTGCCACCACTCGCCCCTTTCCTGGAAGCCCTCACCCCTGAAGCACAGCGGGAAACTAGTGCACTGGCGACAGCATGAAAGTCCCTCTCCTTCCTGCACGTGGCATCGCCACCCGCATTGTCATGTACTCTGTGACGCCCCCCAGAAACCAAATGAAGACCAGATGGTTAGACCAGGCCCACCACTGATGGCACAGGCCATGTTTTCCCCCTTTTCAGGAGCGCAAAGGGTACATATATCCTTGTGACTACAGCAAAATCAAATATGTTGCAATTAGAAACACATATTTACTAGAAAATTTGATGGATTTGTTGGCTGAATTATCTGGTTAATGGAGACCTGATTAACAAAGAATAACTGAGTTCTCAGACTTCAGGGATTAGAATTAAGAGTGAAATACAGTTGACATTTTAACGACACTGCCCATGATTCCATTGTTTTACAATGATTCCAAGTTCTAGCTTGGTGCTGATGATTGTTAAGCGTTTCTGCTGTGTCTGCTTTGGGCTGTTGGGATGTGTGGTGGAAGAGAGGTGATCAGGGGCACGTGTCTCTGGCATCACATACCTGAAGGGGCTGGGCCAAGGCCAGGCTCGAAGATCTGCTTTGTTCCCTGTCTGGCCTGACTCCTGAGTTGTGAACTCACAGATTGCACCTGAGCACTAGGCACAGACAGGAAAGGAGTCACAGGTATGAACTTGGAATTGTTTATAGGATGGCTTCTACCTGTGTGCTGAAGAGTAATGACCACCCCAGTCCCTGGACTCCCCAGCCCTGCCCCCATGCTAGACACTAGCTGCTCACGCTCAGCAGTGTCCCAAGCCCTGACACCTCTGTGGCCCCCTCTCTCCTCCTCCCCATCCCATCTCCCTTCCAGCAAGCCAGCACAGACGTCCCTAAGGATTCCTAAATCTTCACTTCTTTTGAGAAAGCCATGGACCCCTTCCCAGCCCCTTCCCCAGTTCTCCACCTGACCCATCCAAATGTGACAACCTGCTCAGCAGACAAGCATTTCAAAAGGCAGTTTTAAAGTGGGGGGTTTTGTCAGTTTGCTCTTTCTTGTTTCATAGCAGTATGTGAAATATTCTCTTTCTACAAAAAACTACTACCTAATAGGAAAAACCGAAAGTGTGACAGTATATACCCAAGATGACTGGCCAATAATTTAGGCAGTGTGTCTTCAGATATGAAAACAGGGCTTCCTATGACTCCGTGCTCGGGAACCCCAGATCTCTATACAGCTGTGTACCATGCTCACGAACCCCAGATCTCTACACAGCTGTGTACCGTGCTCACGAACCCCAGATCTCTACACAGCTGTGTACCATGCTCAGGACCCCCAAGTCTCTACACAGCTGTGTACCATGCTCACGAACCCCAGATCTCTATACAGCTGTGTACCATGCTCGGGAACCCCAGGTCTTTATATAGCTATGTACTGTACTCGGGAACCCCAGATCTCTACACAGCTGTGTACCATGCTCGGGAACCCCAGATCTCTACACAGCTGTGTACCATGCTCGGGAACCCCAGATCTCTATACAGCTGTGTACCGTGCTCGGGAACCCCAGATCTCTACACAGCTGTGTACCTGTCAGCCCTGTGTACAGCACACATCTGGGTCCTCACGAGATGTCTGTGGTTTTTACGTGACCTGACTTCGAGTAAAGAGGGAACAGTGGGCTCGAGATGTTGAAGAAGACTGGTGCAGAGAGGATGGTTTGACATGGGCAGAAGGGATCGTGTCCTCTGCAGCCAGGCAGCCCACAAAAACCCTGAGTGGACCCAGTGCACCCCGGGGCTTGCATGATGGTACAGGTGCAGGGAGATGGCCCCGCACTGGGCCTGCAAGGTCTCCAGGGCTCACATCTCAGACACTGGCCTCACCCACGTGGCTCATGAAGAGTCATTTCCTTCTGTGGAAGCGGAAGCTCTTGCCTGGCAGCGTCAAAGGCAGCTGGGCCCACTTCCACACTTCCACACACCTGTGATGTGGACAAAGGGTGTCTCACTCCAGGCTGCCTGCCAAGACCAGACAACGTGAGTGCACCTCCCGTAGACTCAGGAGGCTTGGGCTGTGTCCTCCACCTGCAGCTTCCCAGGTGCTCTCCTTGGCTCTGTCCTCAGATGCCCTGGAGCCACCATAAATAAGACAGCCTTGACCGTGGCCATGTCCTCATTCTCACCCAACCATGAAATCCTTCTCGGTGGGCGTGTCTAAATGATGGTGAAGATGTGTGCCTGGAGAGCACAGGAAGGCATTTCAGAGGGTGAAGAGAGGACCAGAGGTCAGGCAGCAGGGCTGAATTGCACTCACGGGCAATGATACGCCCAAAGAAAGGTGGAGCTGCTGGGTACTCCACTGTCCTCTGTGCAAATTGTAGGGGCTTCACGTTAGTTAGTGTTGTTCATATTGGATCAGGCCACAGGCAAATCCCTCATTCATTCAGCAAATGGGTGTGAGTCCTACTATATGCCAGGCACTGTTCTAGGCACTTAGGATACAGCTTTGGATAAAATGTGCAGATTTCTGCCCTCCTGGAGCTTAGAGGAAAGGAGTCGGGGATGGGGCATAGTGGCTTATCCCTGTAATCCCAGCACTTTGGGAGGCACAGGCAGGCAGATCACTTGAGGTCAAGAGTTCGAGACCAATCTGGCTAACATGGTGAAACCCCGTCTCTACTAAAAATATAAAAAATAGCTAGGCATGGTGGCATGCATCTGTAATCCCAGCTACTTGGGAAACTGAGGCAGGAGAATTGCTTGAACCTGGGAGGCGGAGGTTGCAGTGAGCCCCAATCATGCCACTGCAGTCCAGCTGGGAGACAGTGCGAGACTCCGTCTCAAAAAAAAAGAAAAGAGAAAAAGGAAGGGAGTCAGGAAGTAGGCAAATTAGTTTCAGGTGAGTGCAGAGAGGCCCCTAGCAGGCTGGGGATAGAGGGGCTGGGAAGGCCGTGGCAGCCTTGCAGCTCTGTAGGGAAGGCTCATGCGTAGTGGCATTCAAGCAAAAGCCTCAGATGAAGTGGGCAAGCCAGGCACATGTGCGTCCAGAGGATGAGTGCCTGGCTTAGAGGACAGCAAGGGCACAGGCTCCAACGCGGGCAGGGCACTCATCACACGTGGGAGGAGCGGCAGGGAGCTCTCTGCAGGTGGAAGGCGCTGAGCCCAGAGTAAAGAGGGTTGGATCCCATGAGACAGCACAAGGTCCGAGATCACCAGATCCTCACATGTTTGTGCCTTTCCACAACGTCAGGCTTTTATTGATGCTGCAATCTCCATCATCAAGGCCAGGAGCTCCCTGGAGTTCCCAGGAGGCATTCCTGGTGTTTCCCCTTCCCTCGGGAGTGAGAGCGTCAGGACACAGGCTTGAGCTGAGCCACCTGTCAGTCAGTATTGCAAACCATACATTGCAGTATACTTAATCAACATATAAATGTTATAAACATTGCACAAACTAAGTTACATTTAACATCGAGAGAAGAGGGATAGGAAAAGGGGCTCATGAGGCAGTCCAGGGAGAGTGACGACAGTGAAAAGAATACCCTGGCCTGGCCCGGACGCTCCATCAGTGGTCAGTGTCCTGTAAGGAAGAGTCTTTGCTGTGGGCAGAGCCTTCAACCGCAGATGCTCGGCCCTGATCACAAGTGGTGGCAGGACGGTCTGTTAACGTGGCTGTGTTTGAGCTGCTGAAGCCTTGCTCTTTTTATGGCCACAGAGTCCTCTGATGTGGACTGATAGTGGAAGGGTGTGCTTACTTAAGTCCTTGTCTGGGTCGATGCAGTCTTTATTGATCAGGGAAAACACCTGGTCCCTGTTGAAAAAGTGCCCTATAAAATGTAAGATGGAGTCGCTTATGTCAAAGGTGTTCTATACATCGGCACAGTCCAATAGGACCTTCTGAGGTGGTGGAAATGTTCTGCATCTGTGCTGTCCCATGTGACATACACGGAACACGTGTGGCTCCTGAGCATGTGGTGTGACTGAAGGACCAGTGTTGGTTGTGTGTACTTGTGAGTACTTTAAGCTGACACAGCTCCATGTGGCCAGTGGCTGCTGGGCTCCTCAGTGTAGACGCGACCATTGGGGCTGCCACCCCTGGACGGTGCGTGAGATGCCCACTGGCATCGGTGAGCACAGAGAAGTGGGCCATGGGCGGCGCTCAGCTTCCCGCTCCTGAAACAGGTGCCTCCCCCTTGCTCATGGAGCTGCCACGAATGCTGAACACTGTGGTGTGCAAACACTTGGTGTCATGTCCCGCGCTATGATTATTTCATTAAAATATCCCCAGGAAGAGAACCCTGAGGGGACTGAGCTGTCTCTCTCCGTGGAGGTAAAAGGAGAACTGGACTAGAAGAGGCAGGTGTCTCTCGGTAGAATGGGCAGCCCTGCAGGGCACCTGCCTTTCTCTGCCTTGGCTTTAGCTCCAAAAGCAGACCGCTGCATGAATTGCAGACTCCTTTGGAATGCTTTCGTTCCCCAGATGTACCAATTAAATGACCCATGAGCAGGATTCCTTAAAACAGCTGCTGTGCGTGATGAGTCTTTCTTGGTGTTGGGGACTGTGTGTATTTCTCCGCTTGGCTTGTTGGTGTCCACGTGGTCTCTCCTAGGCCGGCCTCATCTCTCCTCCCTCTCAGGTGGCATCGCCACTTATACCCCAGAACACTCCCGGCAGAAGAGGGAACAAAGAAAAGAGCTGGGGTGTTTTTGTCTTCCCTGTAATTTGCCTGAGTTTTGGGGGGTTTTTGGTGTTGTTTTGTACGAGATGGAGCCTCACTCTGTTGCCCAGGCCGGAGTGCAGTGATGTGATCTCAGCTCACTGCAATCTCCCGCTCCTGGGTTCAAGCAGCCTTCTGCCTCAGCCTCCCAAGTAGCTGAGACTACAGGCATGCACCACCACACTCAGCTAATTTTTTTGTTGTTTTTTATTGGTATTTTTAGTAGAGATGGAGTGTCCCATGTTGGCCAGGCTGGACTCGAACTCCTGACCTCAAGTGATCCACCCACCTCGGCCTCTCAAAGTGCTGGGATAACAGGTGCGAACCACCATGCCGAGCCCTGAGTTTTTAAAATCTATTTCAATCAAAGTTGACGAATTATTTTGGTGTCTTGTAGCCTCAGCTTGGTAATTTAAAGAGTGTGATTCCTTTATGCTTCTAAATTAAAATCTGTGAAGATTTCGGGGGAGTGCCCTGGAGCCTAAATCCTAGCTTCTTTGGGACTGTGTAATGCTAAAGCAGTCTCTAAAGATGGAAGGCAATGCTTCCACGTGCCTATGTGGTCCAGGGCAACGGTTCCCCAAGCATTGACTAAGATCGGGAAAACCTCACCGTTGCCATGGGCCTCTCCATCACCACCACGAGACAGACCCAGCAGGAAGCAGAGTCATCAGAGTCCCCGGCAGGGAGCGGGGAGGAAGACACCTCATCTTCTCACGAGAAGCAGTGGAGGCACAGTGCACAGTGGGGTTTGTGTGCAGGCAAAGCAGCCGTGTGCAAACCCAGCATGCAGCCCAGAGCCCTGGGTGTGCAGTCGGCACTGGGGATTCCAGACTCCAGCAGTAGTTCTGTGAGTAGATGTGTTTTAACCTCCTGGAGCCTCGGCTTTGTCCTTAGTAAAATGGAAATGACGATATAGCAATAATACCATCTGTAAACTAAAAATAAAGGAACTAAAACATAAGTAAACATACACAGGCAGATTTTTAATTTTTGTGCAAGGATATGTCGGGACCCGTGGCTGCCACACTCCCTGAGGTCAGCGGCTGGGCTGGGCGCTGGGGAAATGACCGTTCCCCAGCCTGGCTCTGCCGCTCTCAGGGGTCTTGGACATGGGCGGGTTTGTCACAGGTTGGACCTCCGGAGCACCTCCTGCAGAGATAGCTCCTTCTGAAGCTCAGCAGTCCCAAAACCAGCTGCCTGACACCCCCAAAGGCACATGGGCTATATGTGACGAGGTGCAGCTGGGCAGATACCCAGACTCCACAGGGCACGCCCTCCAAACTGCACAGCCTCCATGCTGCATGGCATTCATACTGCACATTCTTCCCCTGCACGTCCTGCCCCTGCATGTCCTCCCCACTGCATGTTCTCCATGTTGCACATCCTCCCCCCTGGACACCCTCCCCCCTGCACATCCTCTCCGCTGCTTGTCCTCCCCCCTGCAGGTCCTCCCCCCTGCAGGTCCTCCCCCCTGCACGTCCTCCCCCCTGCA
>NW_022437005.1:11056476-11064825 GCF_009761245.1 Sapajus apella
CCCCTGCAGGTCCTCCCTCCTGCAGGTCCTCCCCCCTGCACGTCCTCTCCGCTGCACATCGCCCCCCCCACATCCTCCGTGCTGCACACCTTCCCCAGTGTTTATCCTTCCCACTGCACATCCTTCTTGCAGATTCCAGACGCCAGCCCAGAGGCCGGGAAGTGAATGTCTCCACCTGGACAGCCTGGGGCCTCACAACTCCCTCATGAATTATGCGCCCCTGTGGGCAGTTCCTCTCTTCTCCCCGCTTAGCCATAACGATGGCAATTTTCATATCCCCTCACTGTTCAGAGACCATATGTGGTCTGATGTGCCGAATAAAGAGGAGAAATCTCACAAGCATGGCTCTGTGGACAGAGGCTTTGCAGCCCCAGACACTTGTGGGAGCCGCCACCACAGACGCAGTGACTCCGTGAGCTGTGGCCGGCAGGAGGGACAAGGCCAGGAGCTGGCCCTGTGGCCTGAGCAAGTCGCTTGCCCTGTTGGTGGAGTGGCCCTGCACTGCAGGTTTGTGGGGGTGCGTAAACAGCCACCCCAAGCTCCATGCGAGGGCGCCTGGGAAGTCCTTATTGTTGGGCTGAGCCCATGAAAATGCACCATACCAGGGAGCCTTGCGTCCCAGTGCAGTGCTGCGGCTGGCTGCACAGTGATTAGAGGCTCTGATGGGCAGTTTTACCTGTGTTTAATTAACAAAAATAGGAAAGGGTGCCGCGGTCACTTGCAGGCTTCCCAGTATCTATTAGGAGGAATGTCTGAGGGCGCTCGTTGTGAACAGGGGGCTGGGCTGGCATCCACAAACGTGTGGCACTCACAGGGTGGGGCCACCTGCACTTCTGTCTGGCTTTGCAGGGACTGTCTGCCCGGAAGCCACCTGAAGAAACGGCCCTGTCATTGCCAGTGCATTCACGAACCTCTCCAGCCTGTGGCAAGAGACCTCTGCTTAACAACCTTGGGCAGCTGGCAGACAGCTCGGAAGCCAGGGCTTCCTCTGAGAGGAAACACGCCGCCACTCCTCTAGGAAACCATATCTGGAGTAAGATGGGCTCCATCTTTGCATAGGACAAATGCCTAGGCAGAGTGGCCCTGGCGTTTGGAGGAGTTGATGTGAGCGCTCTGTATTTTGATGAGGAAAGAGCTGAGCCAGTGGAATGACAGCCAGGAGGCACCCCCTGCCCCAACACCCAGGCAGGGCCCCAGCCACTCAGCCTCCTGGAGGCACCATGCGCCCTTCGTGGGGAGGGCGGGGCCGTGGTTCGCTTCGTTAGGTCACCAATGGAAGCATCCGAACGGCTTTTTAAAAACTACTGGGGAACTGCAAACCAAAAGCCACATGTTCTCACTTGTAAGTGGGAACTAGATGACAAGGACTCATGGACGCAAAGAGAAGAACAACAGGCACAGACCCTGGGCCTACCAGAGGGTGGCGGGTGCAGGGGAGGAGGGAAGGGAGCAGCAAGAATAACTACTGCACGCCAGGCTGGTACATGGGGGATGAAGTCACCTGTGCGCCAAAACCCCCGTGACATGCGTTTACCTATAAAGCAAACCTGCACAGGTACCCCCGAACCTAAAAGAAAATTTTTTAAAAATATAAAATTAAAAAATAAATTCCTGTGCCAGTTTCCCCTTGATTCCCTGCTCCCAGCACACACCTCCTCCATCAGAGCCCCATGGAGAGTCTCACTCAGCCCCTGCCACCAGGACACAGAGCAAAAGGGCATGACGGGGGCTCACAGAGCTATTCTCTCTTCCTCAGGAAGCTGCCCTCACGCTCGGGGTGGAAATCAGACCCAACCTATGTCTTGACTCAGTTCAAAGTCGAGGGACACTTAAGAGAGATTCAGGGGACAGTGTCCTCCATCGCTCCACACCAGCCTTGCCTCGTCCTTGTCGTCTGGTGAGAGGTCTTGGAATACAAAGAAAAATGTGGCCGGACTATGTCTGTTGAGAGTCCCCAGTCCATCCCAGAACTCGCTAACAGTGCATGGTGGCAACGGGGCCATTTCTGCAGGTGGCTTCCGGACAGGCAGTCCCTGCAAAGTCCCCAGTCCCATCCTCAGAGAGATGACACCTTTGTCCCCACCATCTGGGCACGCACATCCCAGGAATCTTAGACACACCGCTTTCTGTAGGATGTCATCTGCAAGCGAACGACCTGAGAGCCCCGTACTTGGCACCATTATCTTGCTGTTCTTGGCAAGCCTTTCCCCGGCGGGGCCGCCCTTGCTGGGAGGTTTGTAGTTGCAGCAGTTACAATGGCTGGAACATCAGCAAGTGCTGCTGCCTCCCGGGGAGGGCCTGCGCCAGCCAGACGCTCTCCCGCGCCCCCGGGCCCCCCAGGGTGACTTCTTTACTGATCTGTCCTGTCCTGCCCCGCCCGTTCTCTCTTGCAGAGCGACTACTCGAGTGACACGGAGAGTGAGGACAACTTCCTCATGATGCCCCCGCGGGACCACCTGGGCCTCAGCGTCTTCTCCATGCTCTGCTGCTTCTGGCCCCTGGGCATCGCTGCCTTCTACTTGTCCCACGAGGTAAGGCCGCCTCGGTCTGTCGCACATGGTGCCCGGTGCTCAGGTGTTGACACGGTAATCCTGGCCAAGGAGCAGAGCCGAGACACCCGACAGCAGCTCCTGTGGTGGGGTCGGCACTTGCCCAGGTGGAGGATAGGCTGGGAGAAGTCAGGGCGCCTTGGGGGCCGGGTGGAGCCATTCGGGCTGCCTCACCCCAGACATGGCCCTGTCCTCACAGAGGTGGCTTGCCTTCAGAAGAGGCTTTGGGACCGAAGCGGTGTCTGCTGGGTAGAAGGCACTTGGCCTTTGGAAGGCTGGCCTTCATTTAGGTGCTGGGGTTGTGTGCGTGGACTGACCCCAGTGCCGGCAAACACCGTGCCCAGTGGGCTACATTGAACTTACTGAGAAAGAAGAAAAGAAAGGTTCTGATTTTCTCGCTAAAGGCTCATTCCTGTAAAATAGATTCTAGTTCCAGGGCAGCCCCCATATATCTGCCCCAGGTGAACGCCCTGCCTGTGGAAATGGCACGTCTCAGCGTGGCATCTGCTGTTCCTCCCCAGCACAGAGCTTCTAAAAGTTTTGCTTCCCAGCCCTCTTCACTACAAAGCATCCTGTTTGTTGCCCCTTTTGCAGCTTACATTTTGAAAACATTGGGAAGATTTTTCTCTAACAAACGCGGAGCATTCATTCAGAAATCAGCTGTATTCACATTTTTATTAATCAGAGAAAGACATTTCTGCTTGCCAATGACAGAGTGAGCTGATGGCATCACCATGGCCTGCTGCTGCCTGCCCACCCAAGACAGGGAGAAAGGGCACTTCTCTGCTGGCCCAGGGTGGGGGGTGGCACTGGGCACCATGGGGTGTTCTCAGGGCGTGCTGAAGATGCCTAGAAGGCACAGAGGGTCTCGCCCCAGCTTCTTGGGTTCTGGGAGCAGGGCCGCACGCAACTGGGCCTGGCAGGTCCTTCGTCTTAACAGATTCCCTGGCCCAGCTCAGCAGTTGCTTCTTGTTGGTTTCTGTATTGGTTGGGTTTGCTAGACGGATGAGAGGAGAACCCGCCCCTGCCTTTATGGGGCTTCTGTTTTCCCCTGCACATCTTGAGTGGTGACCGGCCCCTCTTCCTGACATCCAAGGAGGAGCAGGGGAGAAGGCTGGGTGGCCTATGATCCTCCTAAGGGCAAGTGCTTCTTGACAGGGCATGAGAAGTCGGGAGGGCTTTGCAGGCAGGGGTGGAGCTGGAGGGGCACGGTGGGGAAATCTTGACCTGCTGGGGCTGGGCTGAGCAGTTGTTCCAGACCCGGCTTTGACATTGAGGGTCTGTCCAAGCTTTTGTTGTGACTTTGTCCCACAAATGCCATAGACCTCTTCTTCAGCGGCACAAGCATGGGGTGGGAAGCCTGACTCCTGGGTCTGGCAGGGCCTGGTGGCTATGGAGTGGAGGCAGGCATGGGTGAACCCCGGCTCCAGGGTGAGGTCCCGGGCTGAGACACACAGGAGCTGGAGAAATGGGTGTGGGCGGCACAGGGCCACGGTGGGCAGAGCCTGCTGTGCCGTGTAAACTGCGCCGTGATGCTGCCAACAGACAGGAGAAGTCCTGCAAAGGAAAGAGAGATCCGACCCCGGAGCTGGACAGGTGACATCAAACGTGCCCCCAAAGCCTCCCTTGCACACCCCAGCCCTGCATCATCTCCATGTGAGGAAAGATAGGGACACACCGACCTTCATGGGGCCCCGCGGCTGAGACACCCATGTAAAAGTGCCAGAGTCCTGGGTGGATGGGAGCCCTGGACAAATGGCAAGGGGCGGCAGGCAGAGGCCACCTATGCGGCTGAAGGAGGGACCAGTCCTTTGTGGTGTCTGTGGTCTCTGCTGCGCCGTGTGTTCGGGTTAAAGCCCCAGTCTCTGGTCCAGGGCAAACTGTGGACAGTGTCTCTATCCAAAAGATCATCATTATAATAAAAAGCAAAGCTACAACTGCAGAGACTGTGTCTAGAGTCTCTTCCCAGAAAGTGATTATATTCTGAACACAGTAAGAGCCTCTCAGGGTTGGGTCTGAGGACTTGTGGTTGATACGTTAGACGGCGAAGAGGATTTTGATTACTTGTCTAGCTGCAAATGGGAAATGCAGAGGCTTCTGATCACATTTTTCGGAGGTGAAGTGCAAACATTTTGGGGGTGTCAGTGTTGCCTTCACTGTGGGTGTAGAGAGGAGCCCTTGGGGCCGCTGCCTACAGGCGTGCTTTTCATTGTGGTTTGAGAATGGAGTTCCCTGCGGTGGAAACACAACAGAGAAGAGGTGCTGACACTTTTTACAGATACCTATGCAGGTGAGTCCCCTTTGCAGGACCTGTATCTGCATCCCTCCCCGATCACAACTCCCTTCCCAGGCGGCTCCCCTCCATCTGTGGCGGTGGCTCCAGGCGCTGCTGCAGATCCAGGAAACAAGCAGCCCGGAACAGGACGCCTCAGCCGGCTACAAGGCTGCGGAGCACTGTTTACAGCCCACACTGCAGACGTGTGTCTCCAGCAGGCCAGCACGGGGGAGCCGGCAGCTGCCAAGGGGAGACAGTGTGGCACAGAATAGAACAGATGCGATCTGAGGATCCTTGCACTAAATTAAATCAGTGCTTTCCTAGGCGAGGCCAGCTGGGAGTGCAAAGCCCAGGGCTGGAGAGGGGGAGCCCGGAGCCTTCTCTGCCACGGCAGCCAGCATCTCCTGCCACCTTGTTGGGTCAAGGGGACGATGCACCTGGGCGGAAAGCGTGTTGGCAGAGCCCAGGCTTTCCCAGCCCTCAGTGCCCATCACAAGGAAATCTTGGCATCTCAGTGTGACTTTGGGTTTTTTTTCCTTTTATCTCAGATCATATCACAGTGTACTCGCTGACAGTTAGGCTATGTCTGCTCATTGTCAAAATAACTGTTCAGTGAAGTCAAAGGAACATGCCAGGCCATTTCAGAAAAGCAAAACAACTTAAGGTGATGTGATTAAATCAGGCAGTGGAGGAAAGCAGGGATGCCATCTCTGGAACCATACACCCCAGATACGTTGTTCTGTCCTGTTGTAGCCTGGTCGCATTTAGCCGGCAGCTCTCCCGTGCCTCAGTATCCTGACCCATGCAATGATGTTAAAATGATTTCCATGGCGTGCAGTTGGCTGAGGGTTAGAGATGTGAAGGCCAGTGAAAGTCCCCAGGAGACACCTGCAGAGCGGCTGCTGCTGGTCATGCCTGCTGGAAACCTGCCTTCTCCAGGCACTGGGGTTCCAGGGGCCAAGGGACACCTGGAAAGACACAGATAACACCTTTCCCACAGACGTTGCCAATTCTAAAAAGGTGTTCCTGAAGTAGTAATCAGCGTTAGTGAGGTGGTTATTGGCTGACGACCTAATGTGTGCAGGATTCAGCACTAGAGCCATGCGCCCTTGCTTCCAGGATGCAGCACTTGCTAGAAATGCACACTGTCTGGTCTGCCACAGACCTGCTCAGTCAGAGCAGGCCTTGCTCTGGGGCAAGGCTCAGAAATCTGCATTTTGAGGAGGCCTCCAACTCCTCGTGGGTGCTGCTGTGGCCTCCTGGGAGGGGTTGTGGTTCATGGTGACCTGCACTGCAGTCACGGCTGGGAATCTCATGAGCAGTGGGGAAGAATGACCCCTGGGCTTTGGTGGTGATGCGAAAGGAAGAGGGATGGGAGGAATGCCCTCGGTTCTAATGCTGCTCAGGTGTGAGTAGTGCTGTCGTCCACACGTGATCTCATGGGAGCTCCGTGACGTGGCTGCTGAAATCAGGATTCAGTGAGGTTGAGTGATGTGCCTAAAGCCAACACTGGTGAGCAGTGGGCCCGAGCTAACAGGATGGGCTGGCTGGGAGGCACCCACCTTCTCTGGGGCAGGCATCTGGCTTGTCCTTGAGCTGTGGGGTGGGGGTGGGTGGGCCGTTGAGGGCAGCATGCTGTCTACAACTTCGCTTTGCCCAACAGTGCTCCATCCAGCACCCCTGGCAAGCATGCTTGGCAAATCAGTTCATACAGAGGAGGGTGTGGGTGTGTGGGATTATGGTGGTGGGGCTGCATCTAGGAACTGACATTTCTGAATGATGCTGAGGATAGACGTGAATGCCATAATTGGCTGAGTGGCTGCTGTCAGCTAGTTAATGCACACACTTTATCTTATTTAATCTTCACAGTGAGTCCAGAAGGTGGAAAATTATTATCTTCATTTTATAGATGAACAAAACTAAAGTTTCAAGGGATTTAATAACTAACAGAAATCACAGAGGTAGCAAGTATGGGTACATGAGGGAAATATTAATATTCTAACCCTTAAAGCCACATGGTCTGCAATATAGCTTTGACTTTTATCTGTTTGCAAACAAAAATAGAACCACTGTCCTTGCTTGTAAATTCCCAATACCCCCACCCTGCTTGGAGAGGCTGGCAGGGGAGGAAGGAAAGCCGGTTTGAGCGTGGTGTGGCATTGGTCCTCATGGTACTTCACTCCATCCCATATGATGGAGGCAGCTGGCAACTGAAGCCAGAGCCCCTCCCCAAGCGGGCAGTGGACCTGGACCCGAGCCGGGCAGGCCTGAGGATTCATGGTGATTCCACTGGCAGGCATCTTTGCATCCAAGCATTTATTATGTCTCTATCTGATTTCATTTCATAAAATGTTTCTTTACTAACTGCAACATTTTAACAATAATTCACTGATAAAAGGGTATTAGGAACCAGATTATGAATTTTATGAATAGTACCAGCAAAGGGAATTGGGTGAATTAGGGGAAAAAGCAAATCTTTTTATGGTACCGAAAATCTAGAACCAAGAGTGCAACCTAGCTAATAGCAAAGCCCCTTGGAATTCATTCATTTCTGCACTGATCAGTGAACGCCTCCCACGTGTTCAGTAAGTGCCGGGCACGCAGCAGGGAGCAGAGCACAGCAGGGCCCCTCCTCAGAGCCGAGGCCCGGGTCGCCAGCCTCTCTTCCTTGCAACGTCAGCTTTACTTTTCTTCTTTCTACTCACTGGCTCTTAGCCGCGGATGGACGTGGGGAGTGTGGAGCTGGGAGAAGCGTTTTAAACAGGTTGGCCGTGGCGGGGTTCCCGGAGTGGATGGTGTCTCCTGATGAAGCTGCAGGAGGGGCCTTGGGGAGGAGCTTCCGGGCGGAGAGGCCAGCAGTGCCAAGGCCCTGGGGGGCACACCGGGGCGGGTGGGGATGGCGGGGCAGGGCAGGGGGCAGTCGGTGTGGAAGTGGGGAATGGGGGGAGGGGTGACTAACAAGGCGAGGCCAGCAGGGCAGACCCCGGCCCTGTAGGCTGACTGAGAGGGGCTTCCACTTTGGCATAAGAAGCCTCGGGGGCCTGAGTGGAGGAGAAGCCCTGTGGCCACGTGCTCCCCAGAGCCTGCAGAGGGCGGGGCGACGGTCACCGGGAGAGCCCTGGTGACCCGTGCCCCAGGCTTGGCTGGGAATTTCCTAAGCAGTGGGGAGCTGCGGGGTGTCTTTTGGGTGAATGACCCCTGGGTTTGGTGGCGGTGTGAAAGGAAGAGGGAAGGGAGGGATGCCCTGGACCAGGGCTTTCCTGCGGCCCAGTGGGCAGCACCTGCCGCGGGGCTTCTCGAGTCCCGGAGCCGTAGGCCTCTGCGTGGAGGCACTGAGACCTGCGGGCTCCAGGGGACGTGTGGGCTGAGGGTGGGGTGCGAGGCCTGAGCTAGGCGTGGAGCGCCGGCACTGCGGTGAGGGGCTGGTGGGAGCCCTGGCCACGGATGAGCAGCTCCAGGTGCGGCGAGGCACAGCCTGGGGGGACAGGCACAGCCCCGGGGGACAGGCACAGCTCCGGACGGACA
>NW_022437005.1:11064835-11141668 GCF_009761245.1 Sapajus apella
GGGGGACAGGCACAGCCCCGGGGGACAGGCACAGCTCCGGACGGACAGGCACAGCCCCGGGGGACAGGCACACCCCGGGGGACAGGCACAGCCCAGGGGGACAGGCACAGCTCCGGACGGACAGGCACAGCCCGGGGGGACAGGCAGAGCCCGGGGGACAGGCACAGCCCCGGGGGACAGGCACAGCCCCGGGGGACAGGTACAGCCCCGGGGGACAGGCAGAGCCCGGGGGGACAGGCAGAGCCCGGGGGGGGACAGGCACAGCCCGGAGGGACAGGCACAGCCCCGGGGGACAGACAGAGCCCGGGGGGACAGGCACAGCCCCGGGGGACAGGCACAGCCCCGGGGGGACAGGCACAGCCCCGGGGGACAGGCACAGCCCCGGGGGGACAGGCACAGCCAGGAGGGACAGGCACAGCCCCGGGGGACAGGCACAGCCCGGAGGGACAGGCACAGCCCGGAGGGACAGGCACAGCCCCGGGGGGACGGGGGGACAGGCACAGCCCCGGGGGACAGGCACAGCCTGGGGGAACAGGCACAGCCTGGAGGGACAGACTCCAGCGAGAGGAAGGGAACCGTCCAGCGTCGCGGGGCTGCACTGCTGGGCCCGGGGCAGCAGGCACAGCGGAGGGGCGGAGGGACTGTGGCGCTGGGGACGTTCTCTTTCCCGAGCTGGGTGCTGGCCGTATGTCTGTGGAAGGTCATTGAGCTTTACTTACATTTTGTGTGTCTGTGCGTACACTTCTCTATAAGAATACTAACTTCAATTAAAACATTTAGAAAGTGCACGGATTTGGGAGCCTAGGGGGAAGAACTGCTTGAGGCCAAGGGGTTCGAAGCCGGCCTGCGCAACATATCAAGACACCATCTACACAAAAATTTAAAATTAGCTGAGCGTGGTGGCTCGTCCCTGTGGTTCCCACTGCGCGCGAGGCGGAGGCGGGAAGATCACTTGAGCCCAGGAGTTCAAGGCTGCTGTGATCTACGATCCCACCACGGCACTCAAGCCTGAGTGACAGAATGGGACCTTGTTTGTAAATACACACATGGATATGCCAAGAGAGTGGTTGGACATAGTACATCTAGTTATCTTTGTTGAAGAGTTTTGCTCTAAACAGATAGTGAGAAATGGGGTGCTATTTAATGAGGCGATGTCAAGAGTGTTCTTTTGTTTCTTGTTTTTGTTTTTAAGTGGAAGAAACAATAGCATACTTGTACATGATGAAAATGACCCAGGCCGGGTGCGGTGGCTCATGCCTATAATCCCAGCACTTTGGGAGGCTGGGACAGGTGGATCACGAGGTCAACAGATCGAGACCATCCTGGTCAACAAGGTGAAATACCGTCTCTACTAAAAATACAAAAATTAGCTGGGCATAGTGGTGCACGCCTGTAGTCCCAGCTACTCGGGAGGCTGAAGCAGAAGGATTGCTTGAACCCAGGAGGCGAGGCGGAGGTTGCGGTGAGCCGAGATCACGCCATTGCACGCCAGCCTGGGTAACAACAATGAAACTCCGTCTCAAAAAAAAAAAAAAAAAAGACCCAAAAGAGAGAAAAACAGATGTGAAATACAGTGGGAAGGAGAACGGGAAGGCAGGGGAGCAATAAAAAGCCACCCTGTGCACCAAGCATTTTGCACATACTTGACGTCACACACTTCTTGGGGCAGATGCAGATGAGGCAATAGACTGAGAGAGTCATGTAACTGTTCCCAGGTCATGTTTCCAAGGGCAGAGCCAGGATTCTGTGCCCCACCATCTTTGCCCACTTCTGAGTCAGTGGTCAGTGATTATTGCACTTAGTGACAGATTCCACCAAATACTGCCCAAGTGTTAGAGGAAATCGTAGTCTTGCTTTAGACATTACAAATACCCACACAGGGAAGAAGTACAGAAGTCTGATATCCTTGTCTCTTGTTTTCAGTGACATAGGAGCCCAGGGATATGTCTAGCCTTCTCCATCTGACTCCATTAAAACAGGATCATATTAAATTATGGGAGAGAACCAAGCAATCTTGAGTAATGATATGCACTAAAGGTACTTACTATTTCTCCTGAATCCGATGCTCTCCAGCAGAGAAGAAATATAAGTCAGGTACAGGCTGTTCCTTCTTCTCTGAATAAGAGGCTCTGAAAATTCTGCAGAGGTGGAGGGAACAATTATGGGATTTGGGTGTGAAAACCTGTCATTCAGATAAGCCTTGAAGGACACACAAGGGTCACCATCATTGTTCTAACAGGAATTAAGTGTTTCCTTTTGCAATCTTACTCTGGATATTAATTCTGATTTTTTATGGCTGGTGTGTAGGATTCCATGTTTTCTGTCCATTTCCCAGAAAGAGCCTAAACCTTCCTGTAACCACTGTCAAGACATTGCTCAGAAAGCATGGGGACACGGTTCCTCCCAGAGATTCAGACAATGCCAGTGGTTGGAATTTGCTTTCTTAGTTGTGTTCTTGAGCTGCCAGGCTGTGGATGAACTAATCAACAGGGCCGTCATAATTATACTTGGATGATTTGCCCCACTTTCCAGGCTTTTAAAATTAATTATTTAATCTTTGAGACAGGGTATCACTCTGTTGCCCAGGCTGGAGTGCGGTGGCACAATCATGGCTCACTGCATCCTCAACCTCCTGACCTCAAGTTATCCTCACACCTCAGCCTCTCAAGTAGCTGGGAATACAGGTGCCTGCCACCACACCAGGCTAATTTTTTAAATATTTTGTAGAGATGGAAGTCTCTCTTTGTTGTCCAGGCTGGTCTCAAACTCCTGGGCTCAAATGATTCTCCTGCCTCAGCCTCACAAAGTGCTGGGATTACAGGTCCGAATAACCATGCTATGACCCCCAGTTTTTTTTAATATGGAACAAACAAGCTGAATTGCCCATGGAAAAGTAGAGGTCAGTAAGATCATCTGAAAGTAGGCAGAAGGAAATCAGGAAATCGTTGAGGACTTCAGCTCGTTGTTCACACCTCTGGCCCCCTGCTGCTGGAAAAACTTGGTTTGTCTTCCTTTTAAGTTAAAGGCGTACATGTGCAGGTTTTTTATATAGGTCAGTTGCATGTCATGGGGGTTTGGTGTAGAGATTACTTCATCACTCAGGTAATAAGCATAGTACCCAAGAGAGTTGGAGAGTTTTTTTTTTTTTTTAACTCTCTCCCTTCTCCCACCCTTCTCCCTCAAGTAGACCCCACTGTCTGTTGTTCCTTTTCCTTGTGTTCATGTGTTGTCAGTGTTGAGGTTCCACTTGTAAGTCAGAATATGCACTATTTGGTTTTCTGTTCCAATGTCAGTTCACTTAGGATTATGGCCTCCAGCTCCATCCATGTTTCTGCCAAGGACACGATCTCCTTTTCTCGTAGCCATGTAGTATTCCATGGTACACGTGTATCACGTTTTCTTTATCCAGTGATAGGCATTTAGTTGGTTGCATGTCTCTGCTATTGGGAATGGTGCTGCGATGAACATGTGTACATATATGTCTTCATGGTAGAATAATTTACATTCCTTTGGGTATACCCAAAGGGGACTGCTGAGTCAAATGATAACTCTCTTTTAAGTTTATTTGAGAAATCACCACACCGCTTTCCAAAATGGCTGAATTAATTTACATTCCCCACACAGTGTGAAAGCATTCCCTTTTCTCCACAACCTTGCTGGGATCCGTTATTTTTTGACATTTTAATAATAGCCATTTTGACTGTGTGAGACAGTTTCTCATGGTGGCTTTGATTTGCATTTCTCTAATGATTAGTGATGTTGGCATTTTTTCATATGGTTGTTGGCTGTGTGTATGTCTTCTTTCGAAAAAAATCGGTCCTGTCCTTTGCCCACTTTTTAATGGGATTGTTTGTTTTTTGCTTGTTAATTTGTTTTAACTTTTTTTTTTGGGGGGGCCGAGTTTCGCTCTTGTTACCCAGACTGGACTGCAATGGCGCGATCTCTGCTCACCGCAACCTCCGCCTCCTGGGTTCAGGCAATTCTCCTGCCTCAGCGTCCTGAGTAGCTGGGACTACAGGCGCGCGCCACCACGCCCGGCTATTTTTTTGTATTTTTAGTGGAGACAGGGTTTCACCATGTTGACCAGGATGGTCTCGATCTCTTGACCTCGTGATCCACCCGCCTCGGCCTCCCAAAGTACTGGGATTACAGGTGTGAGCCACCACACCCGGCCCCTGTTTTAACTTCTTTATAGATTTTGGATTTTAGACCTTTGTTGGATTAATAGTTTGCAGACATTTTCTCCCATTCTGTAGGTTGTTTGTTTACTCTGTTGATCGTTTCTTTTGCTGTGCAGAAGCTCTTTAGTTTAATTGGTACAGTTTTTCAATTTTTGGCTTTGTTCCTATTGCTTTTGATGTCTTCACTACAAAATCTTTGCCAAGGCCTATGTCCAGGATGGTATTCCCTAGGTTATCTTCCAGGGTTTTTATAATTGTAGGTTTCACATTTAAGTCTTTAATCCGTCTTGAATCCATTTGTGTATACAGAGTAAGGAAGGGATACAGCTTCAACTTTCTGCATATGGCTAGCCAGTTACCCTATCACTATTTATTGAATAGGGAGTTCTTCCTCCATTGCTTGTTTTTGTTGATTTTGTCGAAAATCAGGTGTATGGCTTTATTTCTGGATTCTCTGTTCTGTTTTATTGGTCTGTGTTTCTGTTTTTGTACTAGTACCATGCCGTTTTGGTTATCGTAGCCTTCTAATATGGTTTGAAGTCAGGTAATATGATGCCTCCAGCTTTATTCTTTCCACTTAGGACTGTCTTAGCTATTGGAGCTCTTTTTTGGTTCCACAGTAGTTTTAAAATAGTTTTCTTTTTCCCAATTCTGTGAAGAATGTTATTGGTAATTTGGTAGGAATCGCACTAGATCTGTAAGTATTTTAGGCAGTATGCCATTTTAACAATATCAATTCTTCCTAACCATGAGCAAGAAATATTTTTTTGTTTGGTTGTGTCATCTCTGATTTCTTTGAGCAGCATTTTATAATTCTCATTGTAGAGATCTTTCACCTCCCTGTTAGCTGTATTCCTAAGTATTTTATTCTGTTTGTGGCTACTGTGAATGGAATCGCTTTCTTGACTTGACTCTCATCTCAGGTGTTGGTGTTTAGGAATGCTGCTGATTTTTGCACATTGATTTTGTATCTCCAAACTTTGCTGAAGTTGTTTATCAGATTCAGGAGCTTTTGAGTAGAGACTATGGGGTTTGCTAGGTATAGAATCATATCATCTGCCAACAGAGATAATTTAACTTCTCTTTCTATTCGGATGCCTTTTATTTCTTTCTCTTGCCTGATTGTTCTGGCTAGGACTTCTAGTACTTTGTTGAACAGAAGTGGTGAGAGTGGACATCCTCGTGTTATTCCAGTTCTCAAGGGGAATGCTTCCACTTTTGCCCATTCAGTATGATATTGGCTTTGGTTTGTGATAAATGACTTTTATTATTTTGAGTATGCTTCTTCAACACTTAGTTCATTAATGATTTTTAACATGAAAGGTTGCTGAATCAAAAGCCTTTTCTGCATCTATTGATATATCAGGTGGTTTTTGTTTTTACTTCTGTTTATGTAATGAATTACATTTATTGGTTTGCCGATGTTGAACTAACCTTGCATCCCAGGGATAAAACCTACTTGATTATGGTAGATTAGCTTTTTGATGTGCTGCTGGTTTTTGATGAGAATTTTTACATCTATGTTTATTAAGTATATTGGCCTGAAGTTTTCTTTTTCTGTTAAGTCTCTACCAGGTTTTGGTATCAGGATGATGCTGGCCTCATAGAATGTGTTAGTGGGGAGTCCCTCCTCCTCAACTTTTTTGAAATAGTTTCAGTAAGAATGGTACCAGCTCTTCTTTATACATTTGGTGGAATTCGGCAGTGAAACCATGTGGTCCTGGGATTTTTCTGGTAGGCTTTCTATTTCTGATTTAACTTTGGAACTCATTATTGGCCCTTTCAGGGATTCAATTTCTTCCTAGTTCAATTTTGGGATATTGTGTGTTTCCAGGAATGTATCCATTCTTCTAGCTATTCTAGATGGTGTGTATAAAAGTGTTCATGGTAGTCTCTGAGGATTTTTTGTTTGTTTGTTTATGATTATGTTTATTTGGACTTTCTCTCTTTTCTTCATTAGTCTAGCTAGTGGCCTATCAAGCTTATGTATTCTTTCAAAGGAAAAACTCCTGGATTTTCTTATCTCTTACGTGGTTTTTCACTTCTCAGTTTTCTTCAGTTCAGCTCTGATTCTGATTACTTCTTGTCTTCTGCTGGCTTTGGGGTTGGTTTGCTCTTGTTTCTCTAGTTCTTCTAGGTGTAATGTTAAGTTGTTAACTTGAGATCTTTCTAACTTTTTGATGTGGGCATTTAGCACCATAAGCTTTCCTCTTCACACTGCTCTAGCAGTCTCCCAGAGATTCTGATATGTTGTATCTTTGTTCTCCTTAGTTTCAAAGAATTCCTTGATTTCTGCCCTAATTTTATTGCTTACCCAAAAGTCATTCAGGAGCAGGTTGTTTAAGTTCCATTTAAGGGTATGGTTTTGAGTGATTTTCTTTGTATTGATTTTTTAGAAAGAACTCAGATTTTTAATGTGTATTTTTGTGTTTATTTTGCCAATAACTCCTTTGAGAGAGAATTAAATCCAAAGTCTCTAAATTTTTTTTTATTTGTTTGCTTTTTTATTTTTTTTTTATTTTTTTATTTTTTGGTTTTTTTGAGATGGAGTCTCACTCTGTCACCCAGGTGGAGTGTAGTGGCATGATCTCTGCTCACTGCAACCTCCGTTTCCCAGGTTCAAGCAATTCTGCTGCCTCAGCCTCCTGAGTAGCTGGGACTATAGGTGCCCGCCACCATGCCTGGCTGATTTTTGTATTTTTAGTAGAGATGGGGTTTCACCATGTTGGCCAGGCTAGCCTCAAACTCCCGACCTCAGGCAATCCACCTGCCTCAGGCTCCCAAACAGCTGGAATTACAGGCATGAGCCACTGGGCACGGCCTTCAAATCTTTTCTTATACTCCTCACCCGTGATGTTTTACCTACAATTGTTTCTCATCCTCACCCCACTGGGAGCCCTTCCCCTGCACTCAGAATTCTTCAGCAGTCAGTGCCGGGACGTATAAACTCTAAATCCTCAATCTCCCCCAGTCCCTTTCAGATTGATTCATTGACCATTGAGTGTATGTCTGCCACATTCACATGTTTAGTCTCAGTGGATTCAATGGATGTCACTGGTCACAAAGCATTCTCCTTGCTCAGGCATTTGGAGCCTGTGCGGATGGTAAAGGGGGGCACACGCCTTGCCCCTGGGGCACAAAGAACCTGAGTGCTGAGGAGGGGGGAATGCTGTGCCCTGGGTGTGCTGAAGGCCGTCTGACCCTGTCCTTTACTGGGAGTCCATGAACAGATTTCCCTCTGAATTCCCTCCTCCTTCCTTCCCCTCATGTCCCTTTCCATGGTCCTCTCCCAGGACACATTTGGAAGAACAGTCTCAGCAGCGATCCCCAGGAGACAGATAATGGATGTCCATGGTGCATTTGTGCACATAAAAGTGCAGTTTGGGAGGGAAGAAATAGGGAGTGCAGAAGAGATTCTGGCTTATTTTTTGGAAATGGCTGTGTGTACTTTCCCTGGTTCCTACTTTAATATTTCAGCACACAGTTTGTTTACCCATTGTCTGCCTTATCCCATCTTGTGTCTCTTTCTGAAAGATCTAAAGTTATTAAAGAGTATAGCATTTTTCTACTTTTTTCCTTGTTCTGGAAGGGAAGCTAAGGCTGGGAGCGGCAGCACTGGTTGAGTCTGTGGTGGATCAGGGCTGGAATTGTGGCCACTGTGTTTCCTGGAGGCTCTGAGATCTGCATCACACCTGTGTGATGCACTCAGTGTGGTCAGCCTTGGACAGAAAGATCTGAGTCCATCAACTTGACTGGGCTCCCTAGAACACAGAACCTGCAGCAAGGTTGGAGTCCTGAGGCCTTATAGTGCAATTCCAGGCCAGTGAACACAAGGGAAATGGACAGGAGGTGTGGAAGGAGGGAAGGAGGGAGAGCGACACAGGATACTGTATTCCCATGTTGGCCTCCACTTCCTAGCAGGTCTCTGGGTAGGCTTTACTGAGGCAGCAGAGGGCAAGTGGAGAGGGAAATAGTAGTGTAGCTCCCAGTGTCAAACTCTGCCCCACAGGGATGAACTTCCCTACGCTAACAAGTCCCAGACCCTGCTTCCTCCAGAGCTGCTGTGGAGGCCAGAATCTGGGAGCCCGGGCTGGAGTTTGTCCAGCTGGTGGTGGTGGGAACAGCCAGAGACCCCAGGCAGTGGACTGATGTGGCCTGCATAAAGTTGGTCATTGGAAAGTCCAGGGCAGAGCAAGCAGTCTGTGAGCTTGAGAAATGGCAAGGCTGAGAGACACTGAGACATGGGAGATGAGTCTGATATTTCTCCCTCTGGCAGCAAAAGCGACAACTGAGAGTCACCTTGGCATGCAAGAATCAGAACAGCACCTTAGCCCCTCCATAGCTTTGGCACCCTCCTCAGAAAGCATAGAAGACTGCCTTTCCTCCTAGGAATTGAAGTGATCAGAACTGCAGCATAGAGGTGCATTCTAGTCCAGATCACCTCACATCAAATGACAATTTGGGTTGTGCAATAAGCTGACATCAGTCCATTGTTCAGAGTGCAACCTGTGTTAGCCAAATTGGAACCCAGGTTAAAGAGCGTAACTCTCACCGGACAGCCCTGTTTTGAGTGCAGCAGGGGCCTGCTTGGGTGTCAGCAGCAAGCCTTCCCTGCCGCAGCTCCGGTTCTCTGCTGAGCCAAGAACTGTGCTGCTGCAGACGGGCACTGCGCACAGTGTGGAGTGGAGAGCTTGCCACTTGCACTCACGAAACAAGAGTGGCAGCAAGGGCAAAGACGCACAATTGCACCTGATTCCCACAGCAGCCCCGTGAGATGAGTACTAGTATTATTACCATTTTACAGATGATAAATTTTACAAATTGGAATCCAGATCTGTACAAATCAGGGTCTGTGCTGTTTTAAAATCCTTCATATATACCCAGAGCCACTGTTTCAGGGCAAGTTTACAGTGAGTTTTATTTCATCTTGAGTAGAGTCCTGAAATAGGCAAATTCTATTGTATGCAGCAAGTGAGGAGGTCAGACCCCAGCAAGGTTGTCTAAGGTATTCGGGATCACACAGCAGGTTGGCTGCATGCCAGGATTGGGGCCCACAGGGCAGGGGTGAAGCTGTGAGGAAGTCACAAGCACCTCTAAGTCCTCACGATCGGCTCCTACAGATTCTAGTCCAAGATCATTCATGACCTCATTTGCTTTTCAGTTTAGCACTGCTTGGTTTTGGTTTACGACTTTTCCCATGGAAACATTTTTTATTTTATCAGTTATTCTCCATTTATTCTTCCAACAAAGGGTCAGTTTTGTGATTTCAAAGTTTACACTATATAGACCTTTCTCTTTCATCATATACAAAAATCAACTCACAGTGAATTTAAGACTTAAAGATAAGACCGAAAACTATAAAACTACTAAAAGAAAACCCCGGGAAATCTCTCCTAGATGTTGGTCTAGGCGAAGAATTAATGGCTAGGACCTCCAACGCATAGGCAACCAAAATAAAAATAGACAAATGGGACTTAATTAAACAAAAAAGCTTCTGCACAGCAAAAGAAATGATCGACAGAGGGAAGAAACAACCTTCAGAACGGAAGAAAACATTTGCAAGTTACACATCTCACCAGGGATTAATGTCCAGAATATACAATAAATTCAAACAACTCAACAGGAAAATAAAAAACCCTAACCATTAAAAAATGGGCAGAGGATTTGTATAGATTTCTCAAAAGCAGACAAACTGCTAACAGATGTATGAAAAAATGCTGAGCACCACTAATCATCAGAGAAATGCAAATCAAAATCACAATGAGATATCATCATCTTATCCCAGCCAGAATGGCTATTATTAAAAAGACAAAATAACAGATGTTGCTAAGTATGCAGAAAAATGGGAACTCTTTTTTTTTTTTTTTTTTTTTTTTTGAGACAGAATCTCGCTCTGTCACCCAGGCTGGAGTGCAGTGGTGTGATCTTGACTCACTGCAACCTCTGCCTCCCGGTTCAAGCGATTCTCCTGCCTCAGCCTCCTGAGTAGCTGGAATTACAGGCACGTGCCACCACGCCTGGCTAATTTTTGTATTTTTAGTAGAGGCAGGGTTTCACCATGTTAATCAGACTGGTCTCAAAATCCTGACCTTGTGATCCGCCCACCTCAGCCTCCCAACATGCTGGGACTACGGGCGTGAGCCACCGCACCCAGCCAGAAATGGGAACTCTTATACACTGTCGGTGAGAATGCAAACTAGTACAACCACTACAGAAAGCAGTATGGAGATTTTTCAAAAAATTAAAAATAGAATACCTTTGATCCAGCAGTCCCGCTACTGGGTATCAACCTAAAGAAAAAGAAATAATGACATCAAATAAATACCTACACTGTCATAGTTATTGAAGCATTGTTCATAATGGCAAAAATATGGAATCAACCTAAGTGCCCATCAGTGGACAAATGGATAAAGAAAATGTGATATAGATACACAATGGAATACAATTTGGCCATAACAAGAATGAAACAATGCCATTTTCAGCAACGTGGTTGGAACTGGAGATGATTATCTTAAGTGAAATAAGCCAGACACAAAAAGACATATATACTGCCTGCTCTCACTTAGAAACATGAGAGATAAATAATAGAATCACATGGAGGTAGAGAGTGGAAGGATAGACAACAGAGATCGGAAAGGGTGAGTAGGTAGGGGAGGATGAAGAGAAGTGGGTTACAGGGTACAAAGGTACCATTAGGTAGAAGGAATACATTCAATGGTATATAACAGAGTACAGTGACTTTACTTAATCAGAATTCTACAACATTCAGAAGATGGACACCTTAAATACCCTGACTTGATCACTACGCATTAGATACAGCTAACACAATTTCACAGGTGTCTCATAAATTGTACACATTTTTAAAAAGTTATGCTGCAGTATACAGTCATTTGTTGGGAGAATCAAGTGATTTATATGTCTTCGTCATAAATGAAACTCTCCACATATGAAATATATTATTATACATTTTTGAAAGTTAGAAAAAAGGAAAAAAGACTGGAAGAAAGTCATTCCATCTGTGGCAAGGGGTGTTTTCTCTTCCTTCCTGCATGCATCTTCGCGTTTGTTTCTTTGTTGTTTTGTTTGTTTGCTTGTTTAAGCACAGTTAATGTGAAGGGGATTGTCAAACCTTCCCTAGTTTGAAAATAATAGTGAGAATAGTACACAAACATAATTGTATAGCTTAACAAATTACTTTAGAGCAAGTGGCCAAGTTGCTGTCACCCATTTCAGGAATGTCCCTGGGGACCCGCAGGTGGAAGAACTAGCGCCTTCCTGACAGTCTTCCTCCTTATAGTGCTCCTTTCCCCCCACTTAGTGACCACTGGAATGACCACCACAAGGCACACTTTTCTTGGACATTTTTATTATTTTGCTGCCTAAGTTTGCATCCCTCAACCTTCATGTCTTTTCCTCCCTTCCTTTCCTTCCTTCCTTTTCTTTTCTTTTTTTTTTTTTCTTTTTGATGGAGGTTTCTTTCTTTTCTTTTCTTTTCTTTTTTGAGATGGAATTTCACTCTTGTCGCCCAGGCCAGAGTGCAATGGCACAATCTCAGCTCACTGCAGTCTCCGCCTCTCAGGTTCAAATGATTCTCCTGTCTCTGCCTCCCCAGTAGCTGGGATTACAGGCGCCCACCACCATGCCCAGCTAAGTTTTGCATTCTTAGTAGAGATGGGGTTTCACCATGTTGGCCAGGCTGGTCTCGAACTCCTGACCTCAAGTGATCCACCACCTCAGCCTCCCAAAGTGCTGGGATTGCAGGCATCAACCACCACGCCCAGCCCATGTCTTCATTCCTTACTGCACTTGCAAAAGCCACATTGCATCTTAATGGCACTCTCATCTTGTCTCTGATCTCTACGGAAAAATTTCCAACATTTCACTGTTAAGTAGCTCTTTAAATGACTCATTTTTAAATCATGAATGAATGTTGGATTTACCAAAAGCTTTTTGTGCAAATAAAAAAAAATATATGAATATTTTCCTTTAATCTACTAATAGAAACTGCATTGACAGATTTGAAATGTTAAACCAACCTTGCATTCCTAGAATAAACTCTAATTGATCATAATTTGTACATGTTGCATGTTGCTGAATTTGTGTGCTTCTGTTTTGTTTAAAATTTTTCTGTTTCTGTTCATGAGAGAGATTGATGTGTATTATCCTTTGTGGTAATTTCTTCACTAAGTTTTTATATCAGTGTTACTCTAGTTGTGAAGTGTTCCCTTTTTCTGTTCTCTGAACATTTATTTAAACTGAAATTATTTTTGAAATCTTTCATAGCAGTCACTGGTGGAGCTCTTTGAGCCTGGACTTCTCATCATAGAGCGATTTTAAATTAGTTATTTCCTTTCTTTAATGTTGATGACTCTGATTAGGTTCTCTGTTGTTTCTCATATCAGTTATGGCAAGTTATATTTTTATAGGATTTTTGTCAGTTTCACCAAAATTATCAATTTTAATAATATTTTTTAAAGTATTAATTTGGGCCTTTAAGAACTAAAGATCATCTTTTTTGGGGATGGATGGATGGATGGATGGATGGACAGAAAAAAATACTTCAAAATGACAATGTTATGGTTTTACATTATTGATATTTAACTGTATAGACCCCTATATTTCACTACTTTGCTCCTCATTTCTTTATAAGTTTTTTATCTTCTAGTTTGAATGATACCCTTCTACCTAAAAAAACAACCTTTAGAATTTTCTTTAGAATGTCTTTTCTTGTTATAAACACTCTCTGTTTTATGTTATTGGAAATGTCTTTTTATCACATTTATTCTTGCAGGCATGTTCATTAGGTATAGAATTCTCGTCCACAGTTTCCTCTGTAGTTATGTCTCAACTTCTGCAAAACCCATTCACTGAGTTATAACATGGTGTTTTTTTTATTTTCCAGTTCTAGAATTTCCATGCATCTTCTTTTTCAGATTGCCTCCAATCCTTCTTTTACAGTTCAACCACCTGCCAACACTTTAAAGCTTTGTTTTGTTTCCTGGGACATAATAAGGGGAGGTATTTCATAGTCCATGCCCGATCATTATGATACCTGGGATCCCTGTGAGTCTGGATGTTTGTTGTTTCTCCTTATTCTCACTCATGGTATATTTTCTTGGATATTACTGATTTTATGCTGGTCATTGTTTTTGACAAAGTATTCTTAGTAATGTTTTGAAGATTAGGATGATGCCACCTTTTTTTCAGATAGGCTATTTCTTTGCTTTTTTCCAGGACATAGGGCACAAATAATTCAAGACCATCTTAGTCCACACTCAGGCTCTAGGCTGATGCAGAGCTGAGCTGTAGCCCATGAGGAGCTGGTGTGTTTCCACTTCACCTTTGCTCCCATGGCTTAGCCCTTTGGTGCTCCATCCTATGGCTGGTTTACAGGATGTCCCTCTTTGCTGGGCTCTGAACCCCAACTCGGATTCCCACTGTCTCACAAAGTAACCCAAAACTCACCCTCTCAGACACCTCTTACGGTCAGCAAACATCCCTAGGGCATCTGTATATGGCTGGTCCACCCTTCTGACTTACTGTCTTCTCCCTGGCCTTGGCCTTCATCTTCTTATCTCTTTAATGCTTTGTAAAATATTTTCCTTAATGTTTCTTTAAGATTTTTTAGCTGTCTTCTGTGGAAGAGTTACCAGTCTGGCATTACTAGAAGCAGAAATCTACATTTCTGCTTAATTGTTTATACAGAGAATATATTGTTTTTTAATAACAGAAATATTTTTAATTACAAAATTGGAAGCTTGGTTGAAGAACCTAGATTATCTGTCACTTGCATTCCCATTTCTTCTGATGCTAGACGAAATGCGAACGGCCCGTTGCACTGCATGAGTAACCAGTACAATGCTACCAAGGCTAATGAGGAATGTAAGAACATGGCAGGACGCACATACAGCTCACTCTAATGCAAATGAAGAAACAGTCTTTATTTAAATGCTGTGAAGAGCCACTGGGCATTAAGTGAGCATCTACAATCCACCACACTGTAGATGCTCACTTAAATGCTGGTTGTGTTTGTGTCTGATGCAAAGATCTGCACACCCATGTTCTGCTTGGTCATTTCATAAAGATGAACCATGTGGTTTACAAATGCAGCATTACCAAAGAGTGTCCAGAGTTGGGAGGGATTGTCCGTGGCTAAGATCAAACCTCTGGGCACATGCCTTCTGCGGGACTGTAGACAAGTGTCCCTAAGCCATGGGGACTTCTGGGGGCAGCTTATTCTCAGTCCTCCAAGCTCTGCCTCTGAGCAGGGAGGTGAGGGCTGGAGGTGCCCAGAGGTGAGAGCTGTTCACAAGAGGTGTTGATTCCCTGGTCTTCCTGGCTTGTTCCTGCATGGTAGTGGAAACCGTAACGACCGAGGTGCCCTGAGTGGGACACTGCCTCAGGGAGGAAGTAAATCACAGGACTTCGGCTGTTTGTAGCAGAAGGGAGACACGAACACAGGCCTGGGTGGCAGCAGAGGCCCAGAAGCCCTGAGTGCAAAGCAGGGTCTGTCCACCCACAGGGCGTTCCCAGCAAGGGAGCCTTGCATTGAGAGTGGAGTAGACCATTGGGAGAAGTTGTCAGAAAGCAGCGTATAAAAAAATGTGTTCTAAAATCAACTCATCCTTAGCCCAGAAGAGTTTTCTTCATGAGGAGACGAGCAGAGACATTGTCAGGCACTGTGGGGTCACAGTGATAGATACCTGCTCCTGCAGACAGATAGAAGAATACCCGGAAGAAGGCCAGGGGAGTTCGTCCTCTTCCCCTCCATTGCCCCAACCAGGAGCACAAGTCGCAGTCAACCTTTGCCTGACACAGGAATGGAGCTGGGACTTTCCCAGACATCTGAAACAAAGTGCCCTGCGTGTTCTCCAAAGCTGTCACCTGTCCATCTTTCTAATCATTTATCTTAAACGTTTTTATGTTTTCTCTAAACCCTGTCACAAAGGCAGCCTTCTTTTGAAAGTTTTATTCTTCTTTTTCTAAGTCGTGTGCTTAGAACATGTGCATTGTGTGGAACTAGAGCCCCACAATTCCACACACTCCATGGTGCGGGTGTCGGAGGCATTGGAACCAGAGTGGCTCCATCTTGCATAGGGGCTGGGTAAGACAAGGCTGAGACCTGCTGGGCTGCATTGCCAGGAGGTTAGGCATTCTAAGTCACGGGACGAGACAGGAGGCCGACACAAGCTACAGTGCATACAGACCTTGCTGATAAGCGGACGCAGTAAAGAAGGCAGCCGACGTACCAAAACCAAGACAGCGACAAAAGTGACCTCTGCTCTTCCTCACTGCTCTTTATATGCTAACTACAGTGCACTGCCGTATTAAAAGATACTCCCACCGGCGCCATGACAGTTTACAGTGCCATGGCAATGTCAGGAAGTTACCTTTTATGGTCCAAAAAGGGGAGAGACCCTCAGTTCTAAGAATTGCTCACCTCTTTTTTTGAAAAATCCACCCTTTGTTTAGTATAATCAAGAAACAAGCACAAAAAGAGCCAACCAGCTGCCCTCGGGGCCGCTCTGCCTACGGAGCAGCCGCTCTTTTATTCCTTTACTTTCTTGATAAACTTGCTTTGACTTTACTCTGTGAACCCTCCTCAAATTCCTTCTTACCTGAGGTCCAAGAACCCTCTCTTGGGGTCTGCATCGGGACTCCTTTCCAGTAATGGTGGGACAATGTTCTGTGCACCCCGCCAGATCCCACTTTTGTCCTTAAGTTCATTATTTTTGAACATCTCCAGATTTAGAGTGAATTGAATCCCATCTAATAATTGCATCTGTTAGGCTCTGATAGATTCAGAATCAGCACAAAACCCAACCTGTCACTTGAGAGTCACAGTGCATTCAAGTTCATGGCAGGTAGTTGGGGGGCATCTGGGTAAAGACATGAAGCCTGTGCTTGGGTCAGCGGGAAAGTCCTGGCAATGGGCACCCCAACCACGCAGCAGTAATGGAACCATGCAGAAAGAAAATGCTACTCAGCGACAGATGGGTGGGAAGGGTTTGCAGCAGGCACACCTCTGCCTCCCTGGGGGAGTGACACATGAACTAAGCTTGCGATGAAGGCTACAAGAGCCCGGCCAGACACAAGCATAACATTGGCTTTGCAGACAAATGCGTTGAAAAATATTGCTGGAGGGATGGCTCCATCATTACCACTTGGGTTTATTTTAACTTGTATCAGGGAAATGTGCAAGGGCAGTTAAATAGCCAAGTGGTCCTCCTTCTCTCTCTCTGCCTCCCCCAATCTGTATCTCTGTCTCAATATGCATATTTAATATGCCGATTGTAGCTTCTGAGAGCTGTTTTGCAACTTCTGGATTTAAACAATTCCATATAAATATTAATGATCTGGTGTAGCCATGGCAAATCAGGTTTCTTATCTATTTTTTTTCCTCTGGAATCCATGCTGCAGTAAGTTACTGATTTTCACTTGTTTTGGTGTATAAATGAACAAATACATCATGTCTGCTTTGCCTTTTGCAGCGGATTAGATAGATTTTTTTTTTCCACTGATAGGTAATGCATTGTTTCAGAATTAGCATCTTGATTTTGTGATGATTTGTCTGTAGCAGAGAAAACGTGCATGTTAATTATCCAAGGGCAGAGTCTGTGCAAAGCCCGTGACCTGCGGGATCCAGGGTTGACATTGCAATGCATTACACTGTAAGCTGTGCACTCCTCCTTCTGGACCTAGGGCTCTTCTCCGATTACATTCCCCACATGTGTCATTTTTCCTTCAATGAGGTCCCCGAAGCTTTTAGAATATAGCGTGCCTCCAATAGCAAAGCCGTTCACATACTTCCTTTGCACTTCTGTTAAGATTGAGGCCTTTTGTGCAGGTCCTACAGCACCGTGGTTTTGTGTGGTGTCCCTTGGCTTCTGGTCACTATCTGTGGCCCTCTCTGACTGCAAGGCCAGGCTGGCCAAAGGCTGGGCTGCACACTCCTCCATCAGTGTGCGGCTGACCACAGAGGCTCTGGAGCATCGTTACAAGTGCCTCCAGCACAGCCAGGCGGGCAGCTGGTGCTGACCTCAGATGGCCTCAAGCCGAGTCTCGAAGCTCCACCTGTGCCAGGGGATGTGACTGTGAGGCTGTGGTTAGTGGGATGTCCCTGCCCCTGAACGACTGATGGTCAGGGAACTGATCCCTCTTGCCACGAGCGACAATGCATGGACACTTGTCTCTGGGAAACTTTATTTCGCTGAATTCTGGTAGATATCTAGCAGATAATTACCCCCGATTTCACTTATGTGGGGGAGTGCACAGGACCAGCGGGGGCCAGGGGCTGCTACCCAAGAGGATTGGAGTCAGCAGATTGGAGTCCACCTCGTCCTGACTCCTGTATTCATCAGAATGATTACTCCCGGAGGCTGACTTGGAAAATGGACACTGATGAGCAGGAGGAGGCAGGGTTTGGAGGACGATTCTAGCGTCTTCATTTTGAAGCTGCCCTGGGCAGTTGAGGCAGTGCTGTCAATAGGGAGTTTGTAAGAGTCATGTGTTCTATGAACGGACCTCTTTCTTTCCACTCATTCGGGCTTTGTTTGCCGTTAATGACCTGGTGAAAGTTCTTTTTGAAAACTTCACCTTGGCCGGGCGCCATGGCTCATGCCTGTTATCCCAGCACTTTGGGAGGCTGAGGCGGGTGGATCACCTGAGGTCAGGAGTTTGAGACCAGCCTGGTCAACATGGCAAAACCTCATCTCTACTAAAAATACAAAACTTAGCCGGGCGTGACAGCGTGTGCCTGTAATCCCAGCTACTGGTGAGGACCGAGGCAGGGGAATCGCTTGAACCCTAGAGGTGAAGGTTGCAGTGAGCAAACAGAGACTCTGTCTCAAGAAAGAAAAGAAAACTACCTCATCCGGGCTGATGAGAGCCCCAGCTGAGCTCCACAAGGGCACCATGGTTCTGGCCAAAGGGCTGTCCTCAACGCCTGACTCACCCAGGCTGCTCGGGTGGAGGGTGGAGCTGGGAAGAGCCTCGGCTGATGGCGAATGTTCACTCCTCCTGCTGCCTGGCTGTGACTTTTCCTCCTCAAGAGTGAGACAGACACCATGGGCCACATGCACAGTGAAGACGGCCCCCGCTCCACCTCTCCTTGCTTCAGGGGCTGAAATTCACAGGCTGCTGTGGGGACAGGGAACTCTCCCCTGGCACACTGGAATTTGAGTTGGCCACACTTGGAGAAGCGTCTATTAATTACTTTCTTCCCTTTTTGTAGAACTGTTAGGTGTATTCCATTTGACAGAAACCTGATGATCTTTTAAAACTCCCAATATTTACCATGGGTAAGTCAAGGGCAGTTATGTGCATCTCAAATACCCGAAGTAAGTTTAGTGCCTTAACATGATGTCCTGCAATTGGCGTCAAGTGTATTTAAAATACAGGTTTATACAGAAATCTATTCTAGACACTTTTCCAGGATGAGAGTCTCTTATGAAACAAGATGTCAGAGCACTTTCAAAACATGTTGGGCAGCTAAACCCTGCAGACTCCGAGGCTGAATTGTAGTGCTTCCTTCCAGCTGTATATGAAAGATATTTTAATTATAAAGATATGATCTATCAATGCTTTCTAGAGTATAAACCCACAACAAATAATGCAAATATTGTTTTAAATTTTGATAATACCTTCTAAATACATATAGATAGATAGATAGATAGATAGATAGATAGATAGATACAGAGTCTCGCTCTGTCACCCAGGCTGGAGTGCAGTGGCGCGATCTCAGCTCACTCTGCCTCCTGGGTTCAAGCGATTTTCCTGCCTCAGCCTCCCGAGTAGCTGGGACTACATGTGCCGCCACCATGCCCAGCTAATTTTTGTATTTTTAGTAGAGACAGGATTTTGCCGTGTTGACCAGGCTGGTCTCGAACTCCTGACCTCAGGTGATCCACCCACCTCAGCCTCCCAAAGTGCTGGGATTACAAGCGTTAAGTCACCACGCCTGGCCAATAAAATCTTAAATCCATCACCCACCAACTGACCCACTCCAAGTGACAGTACTGCAGGGCCCCTGTGTCCATACTGTACACAGGAAAATGAAATGCGTGCACATGGCAAGATACTTGGAAAGAATACACAGGGTATTACCTACGCTGATCTCACGGATGAGACAATAATTAGAAGGTGACGGAACCATCTTTCCTGTTGGTAAGGAAAAGCTTTCAGCCAGAAATGAGGGAATAAGTACCTCTCAGAATGCCTGATGGCCATCAGGAAGGATGGGGCTGAGAAGTGGTGCAGGTGGAGAGAATCGTGTGAATGATATTGATAATATAAGCTCAGTTCTCTTGACCAACCCCTGCATCCTAGAATTAAAGCTAAGATTAGATGATGTTCGGAAAAACAGCATGCAGTACTGCTTTGCGCGGAGGACAGTAATTGTGTGTGTCTGGACTCACACGTATGTTGGTGCAAGCCAAATTTATAGATTCAAGAAGGGAGGTGACAAATGAGTCATTGGTTGATCAGCACATTGTAGATTCTCATGGGAATCCAGGCCGACTTTAGGTACGTCTCAGGGTCATGAGCATTTTAAAGGTGCTCATCACATTACCATCTGCACCTCTGCTGTAAAACAATGACATAGCAAGAGGACAGGACCCATGCTTCACGACTCTGGAGGTGGCTGTCCTCGGCAGTGTCCCCCTTTTCTTGCCTCTTTACTTAGCTGTAGCATTTTCTGGTACTTAGGGAGTTATAAGAATCCTGGACAGAGAGCATAGCGAATGCTCAATTTCGAGATGAAGAAATGACCTTGAGCTTGTGCCTTGACATGGAAGGAGGATGTGGGATACCCTTTGCTTTCCTTTTTCTGTCCTTCCTTTTAGACGGGGCACTCTTTATTTTTAACCTGTCTAGACTACGTGTAAAGTAGTAAAGGGTCTCCGGAGCACAACTGCAGCCTTCACTTGTACCAGCCTGTATGTACGTCCCTGGAAGCTTTGCGTTGTGGCAGCGCCCAGGCGCACACGGAAGCAGAGGATGGCGAGCCCCAGAGCTCAGCTGGGAGCTGGAAATGCCTCAGTGAATTCGGAAATAAATGATGATGCAACAGGACTGCAGATTGCTCAGGAGACTTGGAAATACCAAAACAGACGGGCAGAGGGAGGTGCCCTTGAGAGCTGGCCCTGCACTAGAGTATAGAAAATTGGAAGGATGAGTTTATAACCAGAGCCACCAGCACAGCTGTGATTCCCCGGAAGCTCCACGATTTGAGGCCACTTGAACATTCATATCTCAGCTCACTGTGCAAGGCCCGACCTCCATCTGGACAGTATCACCCCTCAAGAGCCCACTCCACCCAAACTGCTGTGTTTTCCAGACACGCCTGCAAGGCTTCCCCATTTCCCCCATTCTGCCGTTAACCTCCCTGCCACATCCCTGTGTGCAGGCGTATCCCATGTGCAGTACTGCCCACCACCACCACATGGGGCCTCCGGTCGTCTCTTCTTGGTCACCAGGAAAGACACAGGAGCTTCCAGGACATTCTGCAGTGGTTTTCAGGCACAGAAAACATGGAGAGCAGGTGGGCAATACTTTGTGGTGCTGCCAGGAATCCTAAACGTAGGTGAATACGGGGAAGTTGCAGTTCTCACCCGGTTAATCTTCGATTGACACTGGTGGGTGGAGAGACGGGGCATCTTGAGGCTCTCCAAGCTCAGCTGTAGAATGACTCTCTGCATTCCTGTGATAACTTTGAATAATTTGCCCTGGTCTTTATAGGTGTATAAAATGCTTTGCATTCCTTTGGGGATGTCATACAGAGTGTGGAAACCAAAAGGGACATTGAAGTGGTGATTCTTCATTCCAGAGCCACCTGTGTCCATGCAGCGATTCAGGATCGCCCGCTGTGGGCACCCGGGAGCATGTTTATGCATGTAGCTCTGCACACGGGGGGCGCCGAGTGCTAATCAGCCAGAATGAATGTACTATCTCCATCTCTGATTCCACAGCAGGGCTCCTGAGTCACACACACCACCCACAAAAGAAGCTCAGATTTATGCACTGCCTGATTGTTCTGGTCCTTAAGCTGGGTTTTAGGTAATTGGAAAGGCATCTTGCAAGTGACACTCTCAGCAGGGCACAATGCATTATGCATGAAAGTCAAATGGTGAGAAAGGGAGTTGCCCCAAATCGGCTGATGAGCTGATGAGTCTGGAGGGAGGCAGAGCCCTTCAGGAAGCTGCCTGACCTTCTCCCTGACAGGGTCACTCCTGCTTTTCATGGCCTCTCCTCCCATGTCACCCCTCCAGGAGCTCTTCCTCAGCCCCTGCCCGGAAGCCTTCAACCCAATTCCTCCGCAGGAATCCAGCCAGGTGCCCTCTCCCAGGCTCCTCCTCATGCAGCGTGACCCTCTCCAGGGAAAAGCCCTGCTCTGTTCTGTTTTAGCCCATGGTGCTGATCTCTCTTGAGCATTCCGAGCTCAAGAATCACAGGGAATCCGGCCAGAGCCCTCTTGCTATTACTGTCGGATGTGATCCCTGAGAACGGGAGAACCCTGTAATTCAGGTGTTCTAAAATAAAATACAGGGAACACCACAGCCTGCACTGCTTCCTGTAATTGCATGTCTTAATGAGAGTGTTCTTGACATATCCAGTTCCCGTGCATAACTGTGCTGACAGGGACATAGCCACTTAATGGCGAGAGCAAGAAAAATATTCCCCCAGGGAATACCACATGGTGTCTGTATCAAGTTCTTTAAGGGCCTGCTTGTTAGAGGCAAACAATTCAACCTGCCACCATTGTGTGCCTTTCATGAGAAAGGCCAATTCTTTCTACAAATTCTTCATTAATCCTCATCACCACTTAGGAGCATAGAGGCCACCGAGGGCATCTGCATATCTCACCCAAGACTTTTTTTTTCTCCAAATAATTATTTAGATAGGAAAAGTCTGACGCAGGCTGAAAGGGCTGGGAAGATGATATCTTTAATTTTTGAACAGGGCTTAACCCTTTGGTGCCAGGACAGACATCAGGTGCCCTGAGTCCTGAGCATACTTGGGAATATTGTGACGGTCCCTACTGACATAAACACCCTGGTGCACTTGTCTTAAAGGAGGAGAAGAAAGCAGACTGCACTGTCGTGACACGTGGCATCCCAACCCATAAGACTGAAGAATGGCTTTGGCAACAGGACTTAAAACTGATCTTGGCACAACCTTTCATTAACCTGCAAAAGATTAATTTTGTTTCCCAGTAACTTAACAGAATTCAAAAGCTAGGAGTAAAGGCTTAAAGGAAAGTTAACCTTAGCTATGTTTCTAAGTATAGCTTAACTCAGAAATATCCCCTCAGTCCCAGCATAGAATTATAATAGCTCTTCATCGTCAAAAAGTGTCTATGAAGGGTTCCAGCTCTTGGTGGCCCATCAACAGATGGTTGTAGGAGTCAAGAACTTCGGGTCTGGGAGGCTCCCGGATCTAGACACATCTCTGCCAGCCACTTAGGGGTAGGGGCAATCTCCAGAGGGTGTCCCCCGCAGCAATGGGACACAGCCTGCATGCCAACCTCAGCCACAGGCCGTCACATCCTGAGCTCTTCCCCGTGTGCCAGGCACCATGCTGAGTGCTTCATGAGCTCCGTCACACGCGTGCCCCACAGCACTCATGAGCTGGGGAGGAATGCTTTACAGATGAGGAGACTGCGTCTCCGGGAGATGGCACCATGGGGTGCGATGAAGGCAGGGTGTCAGAGCACACCCTCCCAACGCTTGGCGAAACTGCCCACCTCCAAGGCAACCTAGAAGATACCAGACCTCCCTGTTTCTCAGATAAAGGGTCTGGGTGCTTGGGGTTGGAAATTTGGAAAGCATCCTGGTGACAGCCTGTCCCAGCTGTGTGACCCTGGACCAGTTACTCCCCATCCCAGGGCCTCTGAGATAAGAAAAGATATGACAAGGCTGGCAGCTGCTGTGTGTGCTGTAGAACATCAGAGAGACGGCACCCTCCGCCCCGACAGCCGTGTGTGCCGTAAAGCGTCAGAGAGACGGCGCCCTCCGCCCCGACAGCCGCCCCCTCTCCCGCGGTATCCCTGGACAGAGCTGCATGCCCGGGCCTGGCACAGTCTCCTTACTGGCCTCACAGTCAGCTTTCCATGACACAGACCTGCCCATGGCCCCTAGCATGGAATGAGGACTGGGCAATGACTTGCCCTTACCCCACCCATTGTGCCTAGCCAGATCCCGTGCCTCCTGTGTCCCCCATTACAGGTCCCAAAGCCACCCCACGCCCCCCCTCGGCACCTCCACATGGAGGCTCTCCCTTCATGCTTGCCCTCCTCCTGACACTGCCGGGAACTCCCGCTCAGCCCACACAAAGCCAGCTCCCCCCGTGTCCCCAGAGCCCCTCCAGGTGGACGGCTGTGCCCTACAGCTCTTCTCCAGTTACAGTGGGAACTTCAGGGGTCGTTCCCAGCTTAAACTGTAACACCCAAAGGACGAGGGCATAAATGGCATAAATGGGATTTGGAGCCTGGATTCTTAGTGTCTAGAGACAGAGGAGAATGGTAATCTAGGGCTTTGCAGGGAAGCCTGAACGGAGAGGCCATGCCGCCTCCCAGGTAGGGGAGAGAGGCAGCTTACCAGTGCTTGCTGAGGTGGACTGTGGAGAGCGCCCTGATTGCCAGCGGGGCAGGCATCACTCTCAGATCTTTTCTCGTTTTCACAGTTTCTCTCTCTTGCCCAGGCTTGAGTGCAATGGCACTACCATGGCTCATAGCAGCCTTGACCTCCGGGGCTCAGTCAATCCTCAGCCTCCCAAGTAGCTGGGACTACAGGCACACACCACCGTGGCCACCACACATGAGTAAACTATTTTTAAATTTTTTGTAGAGACAAAGTCTCACTATGTTGCCTAGGCTGGTCTTGAACTCCTGGGCTCAAATGATCCTCCCACCTCAGCCTCCCAAAGTGCTGGATTACAGGCATGGGCTACTGCACCCAGCCTCACTCTGAGATGTTAAAGTGCATGATTAGACTTTTCAGTATTCATGTAACTGGAGGCTTGGTAAAGGAATATAGTAAATATACTTTTTATTTGTTAGTTTGTTTGACTGGTTGCCGAAGAGAGTGAAGTAGGGAGGCAGCAACCAAGAATAAAGCAGTTTCCCCAAACCTCCTGCTCTCCAGTGAAAACAGAATCTGAGGGGAACGGACCTAACGTTGCTAATTTAAGATTCCGAAGTTGTCACAGCAATATATTTAATTAGATCTTAGAAATTGGGACTAGGAAAATCAAAAGAAGGAAGGAAGGGAGAAAAGAAAGGAAGGAAGGAAGTCACATAGGAGGAATGAGCTAACCCTCCACACAGATCCTTTCTGGAAGTTGTCAGCGTATAAATAAAACACAAATACTATTAAAGTGCTAATTATTGACAGATTGTCAAGAGGTCCGGCTTTGCCTATTTAAATGCTTAGGCTATACTTAGAATATTTATATGCATAAATTAATGTAGTTGGTGAGTGGAGAATGAAATGAACAGAACTTAACAATACTTTATAGTTTGGACCAGGTGTGAGGAAACGTTCTCAAACATCTGACTTGTCAAATATTTTAATGCAGCATTATTGCTTTCAAGCACTTCTGTTACCTTGCAATTAACAAGTTTATGTTTCAAAGGAATTCTTTCAGTGGCCTACTTTAATAAGTGAAAGCTAATAGTTGAAATTAACAACCAATTCTACATGTTTATCAAAATTCTTAAGGACATTAGTATCTTAAGTAGGTTAAGCAGCTTCCTTGCTAATATTTGAACATCCATGTAATCGGCCCACACAGCTTTTGGCCACCCGAATAGCCTGCCTCTTCTGTGTGATGTTCTTCTAAAGATCCTCACACTCAACACACGTGTGAAATGAAATGAGCCCACGGAGGGGAGTTACTCCGTGTTGCAGGAAACAGGGACTCAGAATCAAAGAAGCCCACCACCCACCTGAAATCCCTAAGGGGCTGATGGGTGAGACTGGGTTCAGCCTCGATCTTTCCACTCCAGCTTCTGCTCCTTACAGCCTCTCTAGCACCCTCCCAGACCAAGCTCCTGACAGCAAGAGAGGCCACCGTGCTCTAATTGCCGGGCCCCTCTGTGAAGACTGCAGGGCTTTGTGGGAACCTGGGAGCACGAGGAACCCACGCTGTACCCACTTCATCCTCCCCGTGGCTCCAGGGCTAGGCAGGGTTTTTTCGGGTCCAGAGCACACCCAGGTTCCCCTCCAGGTGGCCTCTCCTCACAGGCACGTTTTTAGAGGAGACACAGGTCCTCAGTTTACCCCCACACTGCCGTCCCCGAAACAGGCGCCCAACGAAAGGTCTGCAGTCTTTCATCTTCCACCTCCTCCTCTCTGCACGCTGCTGCCCATGTTCTTAGCATCCTTCTGCAGCTCAGAGCATGGGATTCCTCCGCTCTCCCCTCCCCGCCCCTCTCCTCTCCCCGCCCATCTCCCCTCTAGAGGAAGGACTCCTAAGAGGTCCAGGGAAATGATTTAGGACAGCCACGCGCCTGGATGGAAAATGAATTATGTAACTCATGTCTTAATGATGTCATTATTTTTACCAACCTCTAACTGAAATTTAGCACTCCCTCCAATTAGGAGGGTAAGCAACACACAGCAGAGTTTGTGGTGACTTTGCACCAGGAGAAACCACAGATGTCTTCACATCACACAAAAGCTGTTGAAGGTATCTTAAAATACTGTTAATGCTCATCACTACTTTAAAAATGCAGGCCCAAATGTCAGTCGTTATTTAGTGTCTTAACAAAGTAGCCCATATATTTCTATATCGATTATGATTTTTAATATTTCCAAAGCCCCATTTCAATATATTTGGTTCCTCTTTTAAGTGTCTGTATTTTATTGTATACATTCAAGGTCACTATTCCAAGCCAGGGACTGTGTCTCTAAGAAGGTGAGGTTCCCCACTTGGCATTGTGACATGTTGTCCACCTGGCCAGCACCTCCTTCCCACCCAGCTCAAGGCATTTTACCAAGGCCTTTCCAGGGGCTGACTTCCCTCCTCCATCTACAACCCCCCCCCCAGCTCTGCCTCTGGGGATTTTAATGCAAAGGGAACTGAAGCTTCCATTTCAGACAGGGCTAAGGTCACGTTGCCAGCGCCAGGCTGGGCCGACCGGCCTTCCCTCCGCCCGCCCTCTGCACCGTCAGCCACTGCAGGGCCCAGGTTTCAAGGTTCAGCAGGAGAAAGTGCAGGAGCTAATTTGTGGGAAGCAGCAGTAGCTCCCAGGAGAAGGAGCGAGGAGGCCCCTGCAAGGCAGAGCAGAAAGGAGCAGGTGCAGGGCTGAGGCAGCTGGACGCGCTTCAGCCTTCACACCCGGACGGCAGCTGGCTGCGTCTGGAGGAGAGAAAATCACCTGCTAACTTCGCTGTCTGCTGCTGTTGCGCCGGCTGCTCCTCGTAGGGCATGCACTTCCACCTTCACTGAGCTCCTGCTGTCTCCATGCAGGATACCAGCACTGAGGACAAAGCACAGAGCAGGACCAAGCCCTGTCCTTGTAGGGTTTGAAATACCAGGCCAGGTAGCAGAGCCCCAGTGACTGCTGACCCTCAGGATGTGGGTCGAGGAGGGGGCTTTGGTGGCTTCTGGAGGTAACTGCCTCCTTCCATGGCCCTCTGCAGCACCCGTGTTCACCCTCAGGCCTCCCCTCCTCCTGCAGCTGCTTAGGTGTCCGGGGAGAGTTACATAACAGACAGAAAATGTACCCGGTGTGGCAGGTGGGCTGAGAAGACGCGGCCGCCCAGATGCTTTCCCCAGGGTTCTGCACAGCTCGGGACCACACCCCATGGCGTGGCTCTGTGAGGGACTGCTCACCCTCCACCGTCCCCATGGAACCTCCGTGCTCCTGGCCTGCAAACTTCCTTCCCCCCACCTCCTAAACTTAGTCCCGACTCTGTCCCATCAGGACACCCTCCTCCCTGCCACCCTGTCACCTCCTGACCCAGCTGACTGGGGGACAAAAAGGGGCACAGCACTGCTCTGAACCCAGGAAAGCTGGGAGCAGACGTGCATGCCTTCCTCACCGTCACAGCTGCGTCCTTGGAGGCGCAGCAGCACTGCCTGTGAGACAGGACCTTTAATAGCTTCTAGACACCGCACAGTGCTCCTGAGGACTGGGCTTTGTGAGAGCCCCTCCTTCTGCGGAAGGGCCCCAGACCCAGGCGACCCATTTCATTCTGTCTCCCCAGCCAACCTGGCCAGGCCTTCTGAGATTTACCACAAGGAAGCCCCTCAAAAGTGTGGGCAAGCCCAGGACACTCTCTCAGCTGGGCTGCTGGCCAAGGAGAACCTACGGGAGGCTGAGGGAGAGCCCAGGAAGGAGGGATCCTTAGGGAGAGCCTCTGAAAGGGGTGCTGGGGGAGGGTCTGGGAGAGCCTGGGAAGGGGGCAGAGCCCAGGGAAGGGGGACAGCCCAGGGACAGGGGAGAGCCCGGGGAGTGGGGAGACCCTGGGGAAGGGAGAGAGCCCAGGGAAGGGAGAGAGCCCCAGGAGGGGGTTCCTGAGGGAGAGCCCAGGAAGAGGGGAGAGCCTGGAGAGAGGAAGAGCCTGGGGAGGGGGGAGAGTCCTGGGAAGGGGGAGAGTCCTGGGAGAGGGGAGAGTCCCAGGAGGGGGGAGAGCCCCGGGAGGGGGGAGAGCCCGGGGAGGGGGGAGAGCCCGGGGAGGGGGGAGAGCCTGGGGAAGGGGGAGATCCCGGGGGAGGGGGAGATCCCGGGGGAGGGGGGAGAGCCCCGGAGGGGGGAGATCCTGGGGAAGAGGGGAGACCCCGGGGAGGGGGGAGAGCCTGGGGAAGAGGGGAGAGCCCGGGGAGAGGTTCTGTACCATCTCTGGGATTCAGAGCACCCGGCCTCCTGTGTACCATGGGGCTCAGCCTCTCCCCTTGCTGGGGTCATTTCTGACCAGGCAAATTATGTCCCAACCAGCCTGCTGTTCTGCCAACTCAGAGAAGTATTCTCTCTACTCTGAGGAGAAAAAGACATTGTCCAAACAGCAGCTGCATTACCTTTATATTTTCCTCTCATCTTTTGAAGCTGGAAGAAGAGATTCCGTGTTAAAAACGTCCCTTCCCACTGTGCATAATGCTAATGTCCTCCACATGAGGAAGCTAATGGAATACTTTACACGCTGAGAATAGCCGCGGTGACCTTTTCTTCTTTTGAATGAGTCTCTCGTGTCTCTTACCTCTTCCCCTCCATGAGACTCTTTATCCTATTTTCTTCTTTTGGTTGTTTCATGTATGTAACTCCTGTAACCAAGTGACCAGGGTATTAGGGCTTGTATTTCCTTAATTGTGACAACAAAAATATCGTCAAATCATATAGAGGGACACAAAATGCACCTGTTTTTCTCCAAGTTTGGCCTCTGCAGAACCTCCTGCTCGTCTATGAGAAGGCTGAGGTTTACGGTCTCCTTTCGGGGGCAGGAGTGTGGAAGCATCCTACAATTTAAAACTGCCGAAGGGGTTAAAGAGAAGCTGTGGTCTTGGGTCTATCACACTGTTCTAAATGCTGGAAAAATGAAAAAGTCTATGTCAAGCCTGTGAGTCTGACTTAGTGGAACCCTCTGCCCTCAGCCACGCTGACCACTGCCACGCCCCGAGGAGCCTTTAATCAGGGCGCGTAAGAAGGATCCGGACTGGCTGTGCAGTGTGTCTGTGTAGGCTCGTAAGGCCTTCCCTGCAGCTTCACTGAAAAGTGGGGGCCCAGGGCCATCCCTCCTGGGCCAGTGGTCGTTGTGATCCTCAAGTCTGTTCTCTTTAAATATTGCTGCTGTGAAAGGTAGCCAGTCACTTGTACAACACTAATTCAGTCTTGTTTCGCTTCCCAGTGTTTGTAAAGTGGTAACAGAGACAAGTCTGCCATCCTCGCGTTCCTGATCTCCCCCCTCCCGGGGATCTCCCCCCTCCCAGGGCTCTCCCCCCTCCCAGGGCTCTCCCCTCTCCCTGGGCTCTCCCTTTCCCCAGGCTCTCCCCTCTTCCGGGTGATTCTCAGGGGAGCTACCATTTATGTGGCATAAACAAGCGCATGTATTTGCATGTGCACGCACACACGTAATTCAAGAGCCTTGCTTACACATTGTATTTATTTTTATTGTTTATAATTAAGATAAATGTAGTGTTGCCACTATGTGATAGCATAGCCCAGACTGACCACAATATTTTCCTTATCTTATTAGACAACAAAGCTCCCGCCATTCAGGGAAAGTCATCTTTTAGTGACCAGAAGATACTGTATCCCAGACCCCATGTGGCAGGACCCAGCTAACTTTCATGTGTAAAATCAGTGTCTTCCATCTGAGGGGCATTGAGGAGAGAAGGGGCGACGCTGAGGCTTCCAGGTTCAGACCCTGCATGAGGCGAGGCTCGTTGTGGAGCTTTGCACAGGAGCAAATGGAGGCCCTCGGGGTTAAATATGGATCCAACTAATAAGAGGTTTAAAACTCTGGCCTCCCTGGAGAGCTTCCCTAAGACCCTACAGGAGCAGGTCAGTTCTTCTTCAGGATAACCTAGCACCAGTTCCTGCAGCCTTCCAGCCACAATCTGTGTGATTCTTACCGGTTTGAAAGGAAAGCATTTTATGTACGACTCCACTCCCAGTTTTCTGATAAACCTCAGCATTTTATTTAGGACACTTATCTATTTATTGCTGCTCCCCATACATGGCTCCATAAACAACTTTTTCATTATGCTTACGGTTTCTGTGGTTGGAAGCTCAAGAGGCACCATGAGGGTGGTTTGTCTCTGCACCATGATGTCTGGGACCTCAGCTAGGAAGACCCAAGGCTGGGGGTGACCTGACAGCTAGGGGCTGGAAACACCTGGAGGTGTCTTTACTCCCACGTTTGGTCCTCCGTGCTGGCTGTTGGCTGAGACTTTGGACAAGCTATCCATAGGAGCCATAGGCGGCTCATCTCATTGCCATTCCATGTGGTCTCTGCACATGGGCTAATTTGAGCTTCCTCACAGCATGGCAGCCGGGTTCCCCAAGCAAATGTCCTAGAGCAAGGTGGAGCACAAGACCTGGTTATGACCCAGCCTTCAAAGCCAGGCAGCATCACTTCTGCTGGACGCTACTGGCCAAGGCATTCATGACAGGAGGCATAGATGTCAAGGCCCTAGAAGATTATAAGGGATGGGAAGGCTGCAGCTGCTGTTTTGGTACTGTATAGTCTGCCATAGCTGGATTTCCAAAGATGAAAGGAAATTATACACAGAACATATTTGTATTATTAGGTTCATAGGAAAGTGAATAACAGAACAATTATTTTCCCAAGCACTTTATTCACAAACAAGATACCACATTAACAAAATTTATTTGACCTAAAATGCCTTCTGTCAGTTCTTCTAAGTTCATGGCATTATTTCAGTAAAAGGTAAAAGGCATTTTTAACTGAGATGCTGTTATACCTATCAGATGCCCATTGGCATACATAGCAATGATGATGAACACATTACCTGATGGACATAGAAGGGCTAAGAATCTTATGGATCTTCAATGGACAAAGTAAACAGCATTATGTTGACAAAGCTAAATGATAGCCTTAAATATTTTAAGAGTGTTAAAAAATAAGCTAAGTTAGCATATTCAATCAAATATCTGCAGCCCGATGCTATGTGTCTGTACAAGAAAGGAACAGAAACTTTCTCAACAAAAGAGAGCAGCCTTAAAGCATTTGCTAATCTTCCACATGCATCTTGTTATTCTAAAAACAAAGTGTTGGGAAAGGTTACCTATTTACTTTTGCCACTTAAGTAAATAATTTATCACATCATAAGTGCATTGCACTTGGAAGGCTTCAGTTGGTTGGCCTAGCACATGGTAAACACCAATTTGGCATTGTCTCTTGTTAAGTGGCCATTTGCAAAATGTATTATCTCAGATTTGCTGAAATACTGCATTTCTAAGTTTGCACTCTGCTCATTGATATATTTAAATAACTCTTTTGCCATTTGGTCCCAAACCCATGTGCTGATGTGTCTGCTGGGTGTCATTGCTTTCCCTGTATCTGAAGCAGTGCCATGCTTTTGTTTGGGGGAAACACTACCCTGGGAAGGGATAGAAAAATTTCAAAGTCATACCTTTTTCTGGAGCGTACCCCATGCCAACTATGCACTCCAAAGAATGAGAGTTGATCAGAAGATCAGAGAATATCCCCCTCCCTGTGCCCTACCACCGTGTGAATGAGCATCCAGTATAATAACCGTGAGTTGAGCTTGAAAAACTGCAAGACATATACTCTGACTGAGCTGCCAGATATAGGGGAGCCCAACTGCCAAGAGAGGAGGCAAAAATAAGGACATTAGAAGTTTCTGATACCTAAATCTACACCAAACATCAAATACACTTCAACTGCTGGCCAAATGAACATCAGTTCTCACCTGAAACTCATGTTTAACTCAGTATCTTCTGCCCTGTACCATATGTCTATATTTCAACAAAATATTACAAGGCAGGCCACAAGTCAAAAAAACACTGATGAAGCAAAACAATCATCAGAACCAAACTCAGATATGACTCAGATGTTGGAATTATCAGACATGTAATTTAAAACAACTATGATCAATATGTTAAAGACTTTGATAGAAGAGGTACACAACATGTAAGAATATGGATGTCAGCAGAAAGATGAAAAGAAATGCCGGAAATACAAAACAGACACATTTGACACAGCTGAAGGAAGAATCGGTGACCTTGAGGATAGGGGAAAAGGAAACAACCCAAGCTGAAACACAAAGAGAAAAAAGAACGGAAAATAAAACAGAGCAGGACAGAGAGTCCAGATGTGGAACAATATGAAATGGTTTAACAAAGGGGTCTCTCACCCCCAGGTTTAGAAACAGCAGGAGGTAAGTGGCTGGTGAGCAAGCCTTACCACCTGAGCTCTGCCTCCTGTCAGGCCACTGGTGGCATTAGATTCACATAGGAGTGCAAACTGTATTATGAACTGCACATGTGAGGGATATAGGTTGCACATGTCTTATGAGAATCTAATGCCTGATCATCTGAGATGGAACAGTTTCATCCTGAAACCATCCCCTGCAGCACTGATCCATGGAAAATTTGTCTTGCTCATTCTAAAAAGGTACACTAGTGTAGCATATATGAAAATTGGAATACCAGAAGAAGAAACAAGAAATAGTTTTAAAAGTCATGGCCAAGAATTTTCCAATAGTAGTCATAGACACCAAGCCACTGTCCTAAGAAGCTAAGAAAACATCAAGCAGAATTAGAACAAAAACCAAAAACAAACAACAACCAAAAGCAACTGTAATATATCCTGTTTAAACCATAGAAAACTGAAACCAAAGAGAAAATCTTGAAGACATCTGAAAAGAATGAAAACATTCTCTTTAGAGAAACAAGGATTGAAACTACCACAGACTTCTCATCAGAAACTGTGCAACTCTGTAATCCCAGCTAATCAGGAGGCTGAGGCAGGAGAATTGCTTGAACCTGGGAGGAAGTGGAGCCTGCAGTGAGTGGAGATTGCCCCTGTGCTCCAGCCTGAGTGACAGCACAAGACCCCCCCCCAAAAAAAAAAAAGAAAGAAAAAGGAAAAGGAAGAGACTGTGCAACTAAGAATGCAGTTGAGTGCAATCTTTAAAGATTTGAAGAAAAAAACAAATAAGAAAAAACACTGGCAAGTTAGAATTGCCTATCCAGTAAGAATATCCCTCAAAAGTCAAGGATAAAATAAAAAGTATCTCACATAAACAGCTTAGGGAAGTCACTGCCAGCAGGGCTGAAGTCTGTAAGAAATAGCAAAGAAATTCTTCAAACAGAAGGAAAATGATAGAGGTCAGAAATTTTGATCTACATAAAGAAAGAAAGAACAGCAAAAAAGGAACAACTAGAAGTGAAATATAATCTTTTGTTTTTCTTACTCATAGTTTATCTAAAAGATAACTATCGGTTTCAAGCAAAATAGTAACACTGCTTGTGGTGATTATAGCATGTGTTCAGGAGAAAAATGAAAACAGTATCCCAAGGAGTGAGAAGGGCACCTGCAAATCCTCTGTGGTGAGGCAACTGCGTGGAGTAATATGGTATTATTCGAGGGTAAATGTAGGTTAGTGTAAGATGTAAATTGTGAACCCTGGGCAGCCGCTAAACTATTCATTAAAAAAGAAGTGTAAATAATAAGTCTGTAGAGGAGATTAAATGAAATCATGTAAAATGTTCAATTGAAACTAGAGGAGGCCGAAAATGAGGGGAGAGAAACAGAACAAATCCAACCGCCATACAAAGATGACACCATTAATCCAGCTGTATTAATAATCAGTTATATGTGAGAGTTAAAAGATGTATTGTCAAACTGGAGTTTTAAAAATGAGACCCAGCTATATGCTGTTTATAAGAAACCTACTTTAAACATAGAGATACAGATGTATTAAAATTAAGGGATGGAAAAAGAGGTACTGTTCTAACAGTGATGAAAATAAAGCTGAAGTGGCTGTATTCGTTGCAGACAAAGCTGACTTCAGAACAGCAAAGATCATCACAGATAAAGAGGCTCATTGCATATGATGATAAGTTCAATTATCCAAGAAGATATAACAATCCTAAACATATGCGCTCCTAACCACAGAGTCAAAATATGAGGCAAAAACTGATAGAAATGAAAGAAGATACAATGGTAGTTAGAGATTTTCATGCTCATTTGTCAGTGATTGATAATTAAGCAGAAAGAAAAGTAGGGAAGATGTAAATCAGAAAAGATGACCTGAATAGCACTGTCAATCAACTTGACCCTTAAGAACATTAAAAGAACATTTCATTCAACAACAGCATCATATACCCTCTTCTCAAGGGCACGTGAAGCAGTCACAATATAGACCATATTCCAGGTCACAAAACAGTCCTCAGAAGATTAAAAACAGTAGAAAAAATAAAAAGTATGTGGCAGACAACAAAATAATTCAGATAGAAATAAATAACAGAAAGATAAAGATTACTTCTCAAATATTTGGAACTTAAAAAAAAACACTTCTCAATAACCCATGGTCAAAGAATAAATCTCAAGGAAAACTTAAGAATATTTCAACTAAGTATAAATGAAAATATAACTTAAAATTTTGGAGATATAGTTAAAGCGATGCTCAAAGGGAAATGCATAGCATTAAATACATATTTTAGAAAAAAATGAAAGATTTAATATCTGTCCAAACTTCTTACAGCGCTAGAGAAATAACAAATTAAAGTAAACAAAATGAAGGAAATAACTACAATCAGCGAATAAATGAATAACATTAAAAATGGGAAAAACGTAGAGAAAAACAACAAAACCAAATGTCGGTTCTTTGAAAAAAAGAAACATAAAATTTGAAGAGATCAATACAGTGAATAAGCCAGGCTAACCAGGAGATAAAGACAACACAAATGATCGATATCAGGAATGAAAGAGGGGCCACCACCCCGATGCCTTGGACACTGAAAGGAGAATAAGAAAATTCTGTGAACAACTCTGTACCTGTAAATCCAGTAACTTAGATGAAATTGACCAGTTTCCTGAAAATACAAATGATAAAACTCACTCGAGGAGCAAGGGATAACCTGATTGCTCTACCTCAGTGAAAGCAATGGCTCTCAGTCTTGTCTGCCTATAGGATCTGGAAAACTTGAAGGACAGCTGATGGCTGGGACCTTGTGCTCGTGATTTTCATGTGATTGGTCTGGGGTGAGGCCTGGGCCCTCAGCTGTTTAGAACTCCTCCCCTGCTTCTGATGACTTACCACGTGCTACAGTCTCCACATTCTGATGTCCTTTGAACAAAAGGATATTTTTCCTACACTTCAGAAAGCATTCTCCATAGTGCAACTTTCAAAAGCTAAAAGGCAGGAAGCCTTCCCCACTTCCTGGAACTGGAACTGAGACTGGTTTGATCCCCAGTCTCAGAAATGCCAATCAATCAATTCTCAGCAACAACAAAATGCTTTGCTACCGAACTAAAAGAAAACACTTTTCTGAGCTTGTCTGACTATAGGGTCTCACTGTCAAGGGGAGAACAAGGCTGGGGGAGCCCTAAGAAGAAGTCCCCGCTTCAGCACTTCTTAACGCTGCCCCGGAGCAGGGCTGCCTCTTGAGGTTGAAGAGTCAAGTGCTCAGTTACTCAGCGGAGATCCTCGGACCGGTAAGCAGCGTGGTGATAAAAAATTGAAGAGTAAACTCTATGGGCTGTAGCAGTGTCTTTAAATCTTTTATTCATGTCGTTGGTGTGCAGTGTGGATGTTAAATCATTTTTGATCATTTGTACTGATGGCACTTAGAGGAGAGCAGGATGGTCCCCACTAGGACAGAGGAAGCCAAGTAAAGGAAGGCGGAAGCTTGTGAGCTGTCTGCACGACTCACTCTGGGGCATCCCCAGCATGCCCAGCCCCCTACTTCCGTACGTAAAAATTCTCTGGGAAGAAAAAGAATTGATGCTGACTGTCAGGAAGCAGGTCGAAAGCTTTGTGGCACTGCCAGAGCCCGCATGCCGTTAAGTCAACACTCTTCTGAAGGGAGCACCAGGGGAGCCCAGCGAACTTGGATGTCTGCAACAAAGCACTCTCTGCAGCCAGCAGCCCTGACACTTTCCACTGTGCAGCTCTGTGTCCTCATCCCGCCAGCCACTCTGCTTATTCATCCCCTGATGTATTCATTGGTGTGTGAACAATCAAATGAGTTGGCTCGCTAAGGGCTTTATAGTAGAGAAAATGAAAAGATTTCCAAGTGAGGAAGGTCACTATTACTCACTGGAGGAAGGGGTGGCATGGACCCTGAGTAGAATTTCCACTTCAGGAAAGGCAGTATCAATGCATAATGATATACATTTGTCCTCTAAGTGATGGAGCTTGACATTGCTTTTGTATTTTCTGCTGTCCACCCAGTCAAAAGACATTATAAGTGGCAGCAGGGCCAGCAGGACTCTTGGGGAGGGGAGTCTGGCTGCAGCCAACCTGGCCGTCCCCAGGAAGCACATACCCCTGCCCCACCGTGTCCTTTCGGCCAATGCACCGCGCGGGGACTCTGTCACCATTATCGGGAGCTGCATGTTCCACCTGCCCTTGATCCTCCCAGAACAGGAATGAAGGTCAGCCTTGCTTTCCAGCCTCCATGCTTTGCAGCTTGGATGGGAGGGAGGGTAAGCAGGCTCGCAGGCTTTCCAAAGTCCCCACATGGATTCTAAGATCTAGACCCTGAAAGGCAGGAAGACGATGATCTTGAGGGCATAGTGGTCCTCATGAGAAAGGCAGCCATAGCTACTCTCTATCTGTCCGCGTTAGCGCCATGCAAATGGCTTTGTTTCAGGCACAATGAACACAGAGCTTGGACAGTGGAGGTGGATCCTCAGCTGACAGACTACGTGTAGAACACGTGAGCCAAAAAGGTCGGCTCTGGCCTGCTACACACTAGCCACGTCTGCTACACATGAGCCACGCTGAAGGCAGGCCCGGGAGCCCACTCTCTCCTCTGTGACACATGTGGACGTGTCTGCTCCCCACTAATGCTGAAGTGGCCTCCTGAGAGCAAGGCAAATATGACTCTGGGGTTCTCAGATGGGTCTTGCTGCTGTGCCCGGGGAGACTTCCTTGGCAGCGTCCTGAGATGGAGGAAGGTCCTGGGTAGAAGTTCTTGGGCAGGAGAATCGAAACTGACTGTTTTGACTTCAAGGCCTTTCAAAGAGTCGTGGCAATTAAATAAACAGTATACCAAAGAGAAATCAAGACAGGAAGAGGAGGAAAGGAGGGAGGCAGAGGAGGAGGAAGGAAACTGACAGGAAGCCAAATGACCACAGAGAAAGGCACTGACAGTCACCTGAGCCCACGCAGCAGTCAGCAGCTCTGTTGTGTCCAAACCGTACACGTAAGCCAAGGAAAGGAATCCCACCACCACCAGTGCTACGCTGTGCTGCAGGAACACAGAACTGGGGCCCTTCTGCATGTTTCTACACCGAGGCTTCAAAGCTGAAAGTGATTTACAGAGTTAGCTAGGGCATACTGCCAGCAAGGAGAAGTGAATGTAATGCAGGCTTTGCAAAATCATTTTACAGCACAATTGCCAGGGAGGGTAGACCGGAGTGAGCAGCCCAGGCAGCTTCAGGAGCTGAGATGGTATCAGCTGCAGAGATAACTGCTTGTAGACAGGCAAGTGGCTGTGTGTCTCTGCCTCCTGCTGCCAAGTGGCCTCTCTGCTGCCACTCAGCATATTCTATACTTTGAGGCCATGCACAGGTGACTGGAGTCAGGAGCCGAGTCCAAGCCCAGCCCTGCATGGACCACCTGTGTGATTGCACGGGGGATGCCTCATCTATAAAGTGCGAGATTCTGCTGGTGGTGGTGAAGAATGCAGAACTCAATACTAAAAAGACAAAGGCCTGAAGAGTTAATTTACAGAGGCAGATATGCAGAGATGAGGAAGCACAGAGCTGGTGCCTGTGATCGTGTATCATCAGGGGAGTGCGAATGAAAACCTCATGAGCTGCCTCTGCACGCACCCACCAGAGTGGTCCACACTGCGCATGCTGATGCTGAGACCCCTGGGGGTTGGCCAGGACCCAGAGGACTGGGACACTCACCCACTGCTGGTGTGAGGAAAATGCTCCAACCACTGTGGAAAATGATCTAAAGTTTTCTAAGAAATGTAAACCTCTATCTCCCTCCTTCCCACAGAGATATTTTCCCGAGGGAAACAAACTCAGAAATGTCCACAAAGAGATACACAAAATTGTTCACGGTGCCTTATTCATCAGGGCCTCAAACTGGAAACAACTCCGGAGAGAGAGAAACAGCCAGAAAGTCCATCTGAGGGGTCTTTTGAATCCAGAATGGTTCCCCAGGCAGGTCCACGTGGTGGGGTGGGCCTGAGTCCCCCCATTTCAAAGGCAGCAGAATCCCTTACATGGCCGCAGTGGCGTCCGCACTCCTGAGGGCCTGGGTCCTGGGAGCCCTTCATCCACTGTCACCTGGCCACCCTGGGGCTGCCCCTGCCGGGAACCCTGCCTCTCTGCCATTGTCCCTCTACAAGAACCCCGAGTTATAGAATGTCCCGTCCAGAGAGAAGGTGACCCTGAAGCAGCCAGCGGTGAAGTTAGTACCGGCTGAAGAGAAGTGAAGGCAAACACCCTAGGAGCAGTAAGGAACACTCTCTAAAGACAGGAGGACCTCAGGATCACGTGGCGATTTGGGTCCGGAAGGTGGGCTGACTTGGCTGCTGATGGGAAGCAGGGGAGAAGAGCTTTAACTGAGGTGATCATAGACTCCCTTGGATGGTCCACGGGACGTGCTCTTATGGAGGCCATGAGGGAAATCAACACTGCCCCTAACGTCCCACCTGGGGAGCCGTGGAAATCAAGGAACAGGCTGTGGCCTACAGGGCTTCAAATTGAAGTCTAGGAAATTAGAGAACAGGCTCATAGAACATCCTGGGAGCTGTGGGCCCAGGCAAGGCTGGAAACCATGGCCCGGCCTCTTCCCTGCCCAGCTGTAGAGGTGGAGCGATGAAACAGTGGTGCCCTCAGCGAGTATTGCCATGCATGAGGGTGAGCTCCAAAGCAGGTGAAGGCAGCAAAGCCCTCCAAAAGCCAGGGAAGGGCCTTGCCAGCCACGGCACCCTCACCTGCGGGAGCAATGGCCTCATCGTCTCCTCCAGAAAGCAACACTGTCACCCACACAACAGGGACTGTCAGCCTCAAATTCAGGATTCCTCTTTTTTTTTTTTTTTTCTTTTTTTGAGACAGAGTTTCACTCTTGTTGCCCAGGCTGGAGTACAATGGCGCAATCTCAGCTCACTGTAACCTCCGCCTCCTGGGTTCAAGCGATTCTCCTGCCTCAGCCTCCCGAGTAGCTGGGATTACAGGCATGCATCACCACACCTGGCTAATTTTGTATTTTTTAGTAGAGAGAGTGTTTCTCCATGTCAGTCAGGCTGGTCTCAAACTCCCAACCTCAGGTCATCTGCCCACCTCAGCCTCCCAAAGTGCTGGGATTACAGGCATAAGCCACCACACCCCGCCAACATTTCTCATTTTGAGCCAATTTACCAAAACATTTATTTTCACAAAAAGGTGAGATTTTTATACTTGGGATCAGGAGGACCTTTTTAGTTTATTAGGGATACACTGGGAAGGACTTCTAGAGCAGAACTTTATCACATAGAACTTTATCACTTCCAGAGCAGAACTTTATCACATAAATACTTCAATGTATCTGAGCATTGAGGAGTCTCTCCTAGAAACAAACACATTGGAAACATTGCAGAAAAGGGCTAAAATTCCTCCCGCTGAGAGAACCTTTCTTGGTTAATATATATATACACATATATGTGTATGCAACAAATATGTAATAAATATAATAAACATATACACATATATGCAGAACCGTATCCTGTGAAGCTAGTTTTATTTACAAAGAGTTGTAATAAAATGAATTTCTATGGCTGGTTCTCTACTCTACCATCACCTGGCTTTGTTTTAAATAGTAGATTTGTGGGCCGGGCGTGGTGGCTCACGCCTGTAATCATAGCACTTTGGGAGGCCTAGGCAGGTGGATCACGAGGTCAGGAGTTCGAAACCAGCCTTACCAACATGATGAAACACCGTCTCTACTAAAAATACAAAAATTAACGGGCATGGTGGCACGCACCTGAAATTCCAGCTACTCATGAGGCGGAGGCAGGAAAATCACTTGAACCCGAGAGGCGGAGGTTGCAGTGAGCAGAGATCGCGCCACTGTACTCCAGCCTGGGCGACAGAGCCAGACTGCATCTCAAAAATAATAATAATAAATAAATAGTAGATTTTCAGTGTTGGTGATTTCTGAAACCAAGGACCTAACATTTTGATAAGAGCTAGCTCATAGTTACATCAACCAGGACTCAAAAATGTGAGCAAAGCGTCACTGCTGTCCAGCTAAGCATGTCCCTGTGGCCTCACTCTCTGCTCCTGGCTTCAAAAAGTGGCACGGACTAGACCAGAAGTAGACTCTTTCATCTGCAAGATGTCTTTCTGGGGAAGTAGGGGCTGTGGGCCAAGGACGGTGGCAGTGGAGGGCAGGGAGGAGTTTGGAAGTCAGCCTGAGACCTTTCCAGTCCTGTGAATTCCCTGCTGCTTAGATCCTACACCTAATTTACTTATTTATTTTATTTCTTTTTTTCTTTTTCTGAGACAGTCTCGCTGCAGTGTTGCAATCTCGGCTCACAGCAAACTCTGCCTCCCAGGTTCAAGCAATTCTTATGCTTCAGCCTTCCGAGTAGCTGACATTACAGGTGTGCACAACCATGCCCATCTATTTTTGTGTATTATTAGCAGAGACGAGGCTTCACCACGTTGGCCAGGCTGGTCTGAAACTCCTGACCTCAGGCAATCAGCCCGCCTCAGCCTCCCAAAGTGCTGGGATTACAGGCATGAGCCACCGTGCCCAGCTAGATTTCATATCTAATTTAATAACAACACCAGTAAAACAAGCAGGCTGCCTTGTTTCGTGGAGATTTTATCACAGCCCCTGGTCCCAGGACCACAGGGGTCCCTTTTCTTATTCTTTGTCGGAGTCCAGGTAACAAGATGATAACGTGGCCCTGCTGGCCTGAGCAGGGAAACAGCAGGAAACCTTGCTTCTCTTCAGGTATTTAGTGCCAGTTGGAGGGACAAAGAGAGCTGTAAACAATTGTGGCTTTACAAGGAAAGAAAGGAAAGCCACAGGGGCTTCCAGACACTGGGATGACAAGCTGTTTTCCTCCCTTCTGGGAGAAAGCCACAGAAGTTGAAACAGAATTCGTAACGAACTTATGAAGACCCTGGAGGGTACTGCCATGGATTACGTGAAGCTTTTTTTTTTCTTTTTTGGTCAATAAAGTTACCACAGGTTTTCGGATCACAGAAGAACCTTTCCCACAGTTTCCAGTGGTTATCTGTGTTCTGTTCTGGACCTGTTCCCCGCAGGAAAATCAGAAGCGATGGGCAGACCGTGTCAAATGTGAACACAGTGTGGTGTGCCGCAGCAAGCTTACTGCCATGCTAAACGCCTGGTAAGGGAGCACGCCTGGAAACTGCCCGCTGGTTGGAATTCGCCTCAGGACCCAGGATGTCCTGACCCAATCACTGGGGCACATGTTACTGTCCTGAGTACGGACGTAGGATCTGAGCCCCTGCTGGCTGCAGGCCCACCACACTGGCACCTGCCTTCCTCCCCGACATCACCCAGCCCAAAGGCCCGCGGTGAAGTGTGTGACCCCCCTGATGTCCCCTCCTGGTTTATCTGCACCTAGCAGAGTCCCAGCAGCCAGCATGGGAGTGGGCACAGGGGAAGCTGAGAAATAAACACAGATCGATATTAACTGGTAATGTTCACAGGGGGGAATGTTCCAGAAAACCTTGAACCCCGCAGTTGGCCCCGTTTTGATTCCAGTTGCTCACCCTGGAAGGAATGGCAGCATCCAATTCCCCCATCCTTTTCCCCACTTCTTCCGGGGTGATTCTCTGGACCAGCAGTATTAGCGTCACCTGGGAACGTTTTAGGATCGCGAACTCTCAACTGCTCGCTCCTCAGACCTGCTGGCTTAGAAGCGCTGGGGGCGAGGCTGGCAGTCTGCGTGTGAATGACCCTCTGAGGTTGCTGGGCAGACCCCTGGGCTGGCACCTGCTGAAGTCAGCCTGTCCTGATGGACCAGGCTCTTGGTTAGGAACCCCAGCACCTAGGGGAGGCCGTGGTTCGGGGTTGTTGGGGTGTGGACACAGCACGTGACACCCACACCAACCACTCACCTTTTCACTCCCGCCCTCCCAGGTCACCTGCCTCCGCCACATTTTGCGCATTTCCCTTCATTGTCAGCAAAGCACATAGACACACGCCTGGATTTACTCATTCATTGTCTTTCCAAATCACACACGAAGTGTGCTCCCACGGAAAACAGAAGGAGAAAGGAAGAGAACGGAGAAAGAAAGCGTGAAAAATGAACCTCTCCTCCACGCCCCTTCCTCAAAGCCACCCCTCCAGGGGCCCTGTCTTTCTCTGTGTTTATCAATGTGTGTGGGGGCAGTTTTGATTTACACATAGAAGAGCAGCAAAGTGCATTGCAGCTTGCTTTTGCACATAAATACTTCCGATATCCGCATGTAAACCCCAGCATCGACATTTTTAATGATTTTGTAGCATTTTGATGTGTGAATGCAATAATTTAATTACAGTGATGTTTTCCCTAAAAATGGACATATCAATTGTTTTCAGCTTCTCCTTTTGCAAATATCGGATATCCACAAGTGAAATTTCACCCAGTCAAAAGTTATTCACATGTAAATTTAGCTAGATACTGTAACTTGTCCTCCAGAAATCTGTACTGTTTGCATCCCTACTAATAAAATGTGAACGCCTGCCTTCCTCACCTGGGCTCAGTGTCCCATTGTCAGCAACCTGATCAATAGAAGTAAAGATAGTGTCAGTTTCAGTTTCTATTTCATTGATTACTATAATGCTGAACAGCTTCGTGAGTGTTATTCTTTTCCTAGTTTTATTATTTCCTGTATAAATGTTTAGTTCTACATTTATCATTTTATATTGGACTTTCGTATTTTGTTAATTTATAGGCCTTATTTTTCTGCCAGTTTTTAGCCCGCTGTTCCTGAGCTTCATCGCAAACATGTCCCCCTGCCAGACTTGCGTAGAGAGGAGTCCTGGAGTGCCTTCAGTGGCTGTGGGGGGAAGCTTCCAGGGCACTACAGTCCAGTTCTTTACAGCTGCTGAGCATTGGTCGTGCGGCGTCTGACGGTGACTCAGCAGAAGACAGAGGCTGTGCTGGTGTCTCCCAGGCACCATGGGATCCAGCAGCTCCCAAGAGGCAGCCCCAGGAGCAGCCTACCGGCGTGACTCGGCAGCTTTCTTCCCCTGCTCCGAGGGGGCGCAGGTGGGGACGGCACGGGCTTCTACCCACTCCTCACCCTGCCTGTGGGAAGCCTCCAAGACTCGGGAAGGAAAGGCAGTGAAGACCTCACTTGTCTCCTGCTGGGGCTTGGGCCTGGGTGCTGACTTCGCGGTGCTGACTCACAAATGCACAAGGAATTGGGTGTGCAAAGGAGAAACCACGCAGTGAAGAGCCCCATGGTCCTGTCACAAAATCCACTGCTCACTTTTTATTTCCATACCTATCCGTGCTTCACAGAGCCTCTGACCAAGGCAGCCTCCTCTTATCATTCGCAGATTTTGTAACTTTCTGCCTTTCTGAACGGGCTCTTTATTCCTGGTCATCTGGGATAATTTCCCACCTGTGATTCTAAAGAAGAGAAGCTATCGCTATGATAAAAGCTCACTGCAGATTCAGGGACATTGTGCCTTACCCCAGCAGACACCGAGGGGCTCTGTTCCGGTTGGGTCTTGCCCCCGTTCTCATCTTTCCTATTAAATACTTAAGTTCTAAAGTAGAGACTCTTCTTGATGAGGAGGTTGGGTAAAGGAATGCCTTTGTATAACCTTTTTTTAAATTGCATTCACGTCACAAAGCACAGAATTTTGTAGCAGCGCAGTTCTGCGCACACGCCTCTTGTTTTTCAGAGCAGCCTTTCCTCCCCCCGTGTTGAGGCTGGATGTCACGGCCACACAGGTCACCCATGTTAATCACTCGACCGCCCTTCCACGTTCCTCCACACTCAGCCATTTGTATGTGCACACGCGTCTAGCACCTGGTCCCCATGCCGCCTCCCACTGCAGGGACCCTCTCACCGTTCCCATGAGGTTAAACACACTTTCTGTATGCCGATGTTTACATTGACAATACTTTCCAACATTCTGGAAACGCTGCAGTCATTGTCTCTAGCATCTGTGAACTGTCTGCATAGCGATGACTGTGGCTGACCCACCTGCCCTTCCACCACTGCTTGTTCGCCGTGTCTGGGCCCTGAGGGCTCCGTGAACAATGCTCCAGTCAAATGTCGTTTTTGGTGAAAGTTTATGTCCATATTTGCTGGTATCTAAGACTTTGCCAACAGGATGCTTCCATTTTTGTGAGAAAATTTAACTTATTTTCATCATACATATGTTGAAAGTGATTTTCCTGTATCATTGAAGCAACGTCATTGTTTGTTGTCTCACGCCAAGGGAATCGAGGAAATGGACACCAAGAAGTGAGTTTAAGAGTGGAGGTTTAATAGGCAAAAAAAAAGAAAGAAAGAAAGGAAAGAGAATAGCTCTCTCTCCTGAAGAGAGAAAGGGGCTCCGGAGTGAGTCTTCAGCCCGAGGCAGAGGGCGTGGGGCTCTTTAGACGGCTTGAGGAGGTGGTGTCCGATGTGCATAGGGCCCAAAGATTGGTTGGACCAGATGTGTCATTTACATAGCATGCAAAGAAGCTGGCCACCTCTTCTAATCTTTTACTGTGCAGAGAGGGTCTCTGCCTGGCTGGTGCCAAGTTGCCTGCTCCTTCCTGTGCACGGGGTTGACAAGGAAAGCAGAAGATTGAGTGCTGCCGAACCTGCCTGGCCACCGGGTAGCATTTCCTATTGGCACAGCTGCTGGCATTCACCCGTTCGAGCTCCCAGCTTACCTATGTCTGCAGCTCAATTTTACAGGCTGTTCTTGGTCAGAAAAGGGGTGATTTGGGGCTGCCTTTCATTAAAAGGAAAACCTCACCAAGGACTCTCTTACCATCACTATCCACCTAAATAATTTCTTTTTAACTCCTATATCATGGTTATAAGATAAAATCTATATTGGTCATGCAAGCAAACCTAGGTTCTGCCTGGGATACAGTAGGAAATCACAAGTCGCAACTGAGGCTGACCATCCAGGGGGCTCCTGAGATTTTCCCCTGTACATGGGAAGTCATCACGTGGCCCTCTCCCTGCAGGGTATCCCGCAAGGCAGTTCCCCATAACCACGGGCAGGGACCAGGGAGGGAGGCTGCTGCAGCCTCAGCCGGCAGCTGAGGAGGGGACATTGGCCGGGAAGAGGGGTCTTGGTTCAGCTCCCACAGGATCCCACGTAGAGCTACATGCAGCATCGATGCCAAGCGCATAGTGAACAGGCGAGTGAACGAAGAACAGGCAGCACATCACTCTGCCGTGTGTCTCACACGGTAATCACCAGCCGCCTGGTGCTTCATAAGTCCTTCCCTTCAGAGCAATATTTTCCTCAAGTCCCTTCCCCGTCTCCTCCCTCCACTCTAACAGCCTCTTTCCTGTGAAAAGCAGTGCGACTGGAGAGACAGGAAGAATAGGCCAGTAAAGACAACCCTCTCATTCAGAGACATCAGCCCTCAGGGGTCCCACCTGGCCATTGGATCTTCTTCGTGAAGCCTCTTGCTAACCTAGAAAATGACAGGAAAATATGGGCTCCCCAGACTTCTGCCACAGAGAAGAGCCTTCTCAAATGCTGATATTCCTAGATGTGATACCGATCGAGTCACTAAAGTCCTGTATTTCAAATCAAGGAAAGAAGAGGGCGGGTGATGCCAGAAACAGAACAGGCAAAGAGCAGAGCAGATGCTTCCCAGCAGGCACCAATCAAAGGTCCAGCAGCAAAGGTCTAGCAACAGCAGTCATCATCAAGAGCCACAGGCACCAGAGCAGGGCAGAGGCAGTGGGCTGCACCCACCTAGGTTGGCTGGTGTAAACCACCCTGGCTCCTTCTGAGGCTCCACAGCCCGAGAACACTCCTCAACTATCTGAAGACTCCTTTGCCTAGTTGAGACTTCTTGGAAGAAATCCAGGACTATCCTAGAAGCGTCTTAGAAACTGTGGGGACCTGGAGGGGTTAAATGCTTTGACAGAGGCCACGGCTAGTTAATGGCCAAGCTGGAACTAATATCCAATTATCCAGTGTCTGAGAGAGCGTTCCTTCCAGGCATGGCATCACTTAGCCTCACACAGTCCTAAAAAGCGGAGGTGAATGAGTCACCCAAGCAAAGCAGGCATTGCTCACCTCTCACTCACGGAGGACAAGCAGCCAGCACACAGCTGCACCGTCAACTGACCCCAAAGCCGGGGACTGCAGTGACAGTGCAGGGCTGAGGGGGCAGAAAAGCCAAGACGGATGCCACAGGTGCAAAATCAGCTTTTTAAAAGAAGGGAGTGTAACTGACAAGCTTGCGTATATATTAAGAACAGCAATATGGTCTTGGTACGGCTCCCACGGGGTCCCACGTGGAGCTACACGCAGCATAGATGCCAAGGTAAAGACGCACGTATAGATGCAGCAAGATGGCACAGAGACACCATCAGGACTCACTCCATCCTCCACCTCCTGAGCCCAAGTGACCCTCCCACCTCAGCCCCTTCCCGAGCAGCTGGGACTATAGGTGTGCACCACCACGCCCGGTGGATTTTTTGTATTTTTTAAGAGAGACGGGTTTTCACGATGTTTCCAAGGCTGGTCTCAAACTCCTGGACTCACCAAATCCACCCCTACTTTGACCTCCCAAAGGGCTGGGATTACATGAGCCACCACACCAAGCCTAGAATGTGTATGTTTTTAAATGTGGCACTGGGTGACTATCTGTGAATGTGATTGCTACTACAAACAATCAGAAAAGGGAATGGCCATTGTCAAGATAAACGGCATACTCGATGCGGAAGCAGAGGCTCTGGCTTTGATTCGAAACGCCGTGCACGGCTCAGCTTGGGCGTGTGACGATTTCTGAGTTCCAGGCTTAGAGAGTGAGCACACTGCACTGTTTAAGAAATAAACACGGGGCAGCCCAGCAGTGCCAAAGGTCAGAGACCAGGCACACCAGACTTGTGCTGAGGTGTTGGCAACCTGGACTGGAAGGCAGCCTGCCAGGCCTTCCTGCCAGCGTGGTGGGTGCAACTGACAGCAGCAGCAGGTGACAGACGTGGGAGCCCAGGAAGCAGAGCTGAGGAGGTGCTGGCCCTACCGCAAGACCCACAAAGGCCACACACATTATTATAACACAAAGCACTGTGTGCAGCCTGAAATGTGGAGATGGGAGGGAAGCACACAGAGGGCATGGAGTGCTCCTGGGGTGAGATCAGACGTGGGCAGGGAGAACGTGACAGGCATGGGGAAGGGTTGTAAGATGGCCAACGAGGGAGGCGCCTCTCAACAGAGGTATGACCCAGGTGCACGTGCCCACTGGCTCCAGTGCTACTGGGGGCCTCATACGTGAGTAATAATGAAGGTTGATCCGCCTGCAGAGGCAGCAGTCCCTGCTGCTGCGGATCAAAGCCCGGCGAGGTCAGGCGTGTTCCCCGCACACTCTGACCGCAGAGCCTCAGAATTCTAAAAGGCATCTCAGCGTCTCCAGCGCTGGGAGACAGCCTGGCGTTCCTCCCGGTCAGGTCTCTAGTCTGAGTGACAGGGACTCTGCCACACACTGGCTACTCACACTTGGAGAAGCAAACGGAGTTGTCAGCATGATGTTGACCAGGACAGAATGGTACCCTGCAGTATCAGTATGGTTTGCTTGTTGTTGTTAACATTAACATAACTGAAATTCTGGACACTGAGATGAACTCTGAGAAAACAGGGAAAACAGCAGAAGCAGCTACAGTGAAGAGTTCAGCCTGTTTCTCTCCAGTCCTGTTTTCTAGATATTATTCTTTATATAGGTAAGATTGGATTTTAAAGTCTGCCATTTTGTAATCAATACCATGAGCATTTTCCATGTAATTAGCACTGCCTCATAAGCATAATTGACTGTGATTACCATATATCTTACCATATGGACACAACATAATTATTTAACTCACAAATAAATGTTAAAGCATTTCAATTACCCCCAACTTTTCATAACACTACATATTTTTTCAGTTTTGTGCTTAAATCTTTATTCTTGTTTCCTGAGAAATAAGTTTTTCTGGCCAGGTGCAGTGACTCACACCTTTAATCCCAGCACTTTGGAAGGCCCAGGAAGGTAGATCACTTGAGGTCAGGAATTCGAGACCAGCCTGGCCAACATGGTGAAACCCAATCTCTACCAAAAATACAAAAATTAGCTGTGCATGGTGGGGAGCACCTGTAATCCCAGCTACTCAGGAGGCTCAGGCAGGAGAATCCAGGAGACAGAGGTTGCCATGAGCTGAGATCATGTCACTACACTGCAGCTTGGGCAACGGAGTGAGTGAGTGAAAGAAAGAAAGAAAGAAAGAAAGAAAGAGAAAGAAAGACAGAAAGAAAAGGAAGGAAGGAAGGAAGGAAGGAAGGGAGGGAGGGAGGGAGGGAAGGAGGGAGGGAGGAAGGAAGGGAGGAAAGAAAGAGAAAGAGAAAAGAAAAGAAAGAAGGAAGGAAGGAAAGAAGGAAAGAAGGAAGGAGGGAAGGAGGGAAGGAAGGAGAGAGAGGAGGGAAGGAAGGAGGGAGGGAAGGAGAGAGGAAGGAAGGAAGGAGAGAGAGGAGGGAAGGAAGGAAAGAGGGGAGGAGAGAGACGAGGGAAGCAGGTAAGGAAGGAAGGAAGAAGGGGAGGGAGAGAAGGAGGAAGGGAGGGGCTTTTCATCAAATTATTAAAGCATTAGATTTCCTGGTTACCTAGTGGCCCCAGTGTAGGAAGACCTTGTAAAAAAATGTGTTTTGTTTTACTATGTTTTGGAAATAGATGCTTGGTGCTGCAAAGAAAAATTAGCACTGAGACAAAGGATTTTTTAGCAACACAGTTTTTACTTCCTGGAATGTAGAAAGGGTACCCTCACTAGCCATCTTGCCATGAGAGTACAATGAACAAAGGAAAACAGGCACGTTTTATCCCTTATGCATTTGGGGTTGTCCTTACTGCTGTGTCTGATCTCCATTGGCTGGAGCCAGACCTCACAATGTAAACTAAAACCCAATTGGCTAACAAAACTAAACAGGTAAAAGCAATGGAGATTTGGGACATGCCTGTGAACACACCTAGCACAGATATTTTGGTTAAAGTACAAGGATGGAATATACTTGGTGCCTGTAAGCATGGCATGTCTAACAGCTACATAAGATAGGGCTTAGAAAAGAGTTATTAGCACACTTATGATTTATTCTTTAACAAGAAAGAATCTTTAAAGAGGAATTTTTTTGCTTCCCACATATGTAATTGTTTTTTTATGAAATTGACTGGAAGGAGATTTCAGATGAGAGGAAGAGGACTAATATGTCACCCATAATACAGCAAACTTGTGGAAGCTCACTGTGCACAAAACACAGGAGTCCTAGGGGTGCTTCTGCAGGTAGCACGGGATGGACCCGCACATCCTCTAGAGGCACCAACTAGCAACCCGATAGCATTTCACAGGCACAAAACAGCCACCACCCACACGTCAGGGAATGGGCGCACACAGAGGGCACACGGGCAGCTGCCTGCCAGCCTGCATGCACACAGCCGGTGGCTCCACACTGGCCGTTCATTTTGGTTGCTGAGAATTGCTCTTTGTCTCCAACGCGTGTTTAAAAAGAAAGATCTGCCCTTTCTCTCCTATGTCTGAACATCTTAAACCTCCTCACTTGCTCCCAGGAACTTTTGCTTAGAGAATGATATCGATGATGGTAGTTTCTATTCATGAGCACTTACTACAGTCCAAGAGTTGGAAGCTGTTACTCACCGGCTATGTGATCTTGGATAAAGTTCACCTTCCGGAACCTTAATTCCTTATTTTTAAAGTAGCATTAATGGTTTCACTTGCAGACATGTTTAAGAGAACTTATATTGAAATGCATTTTTGAAAAAGATGATGGATGAATGGATGGAGAGTTGGGCAGATGGACAGTTATATAAATTTAGCAAAATGTTAATGGTAAACCAAGGTCGTGAGTATATGGGTGTTGACTATTTCTTTTAACTTTTCTGTATGTTTGGAATTTTTCAAAAACCATTGCTGAGGAAAACACTATTGATAACGGTACCTTCCAGATGATGCTGTGGACTGATGGAAGAAACAGTGAGACACGTGAAGTGTTCTGTGTGGTGTTCAACATGCTGTGATACACTGTAAGTCACTGTATTGTTAATATTCGTCACAACCAGCAAGATAGGTATTATAACTCTATTTTGGGGAGCAAAATAAAATTAGATACTCAGATAAAATAGTAATAGGGTGTAAACTAGTTAACATTAGCGCTAGACTTGAGCCAGGTCGGCCTATCCCAAAGCTGTGCCCTGCTCACCTCCCCACCAGGCAGTCAAGGGCGAGCACAGGGTATGCAACAGGGTCTGTGTGGTCACAGCTCCTGGTCTCTCACCTAGTCGCATGCCTCGCCTGGCATTTTTAAAGTCAGCTTTTTTATTTTGGAATAGTTTTAGGTTGACAAAAAAGTTTACAAAGGCAGTAGAGAGAGTTCCCACGTGTCCCTTGCCTGGTTTCTCCTTTCCCTAACATCTTACAGTGTGACGACACGTTTGTCTCACTTAATCAGCCACCGTTAACACATTATCAAAAACTACACCCCATGGACTACCTAGGCTCTATCATTAAACAAAAAAACAAAAACAAAACACAAAAAAAACCTCTAGCCCATAATAGATTTCTTCAGGATTTATCTAATGTCCTTTTTCCGTTCCAGGGTCCCATCCAAGAAAGCATATAGCATTTAGTAGTTGTGTCTCCGTAAGTTCGACTTGGCTGTGACTTTTTCTCACCTAAGTTTCCTTGTGTTCAATGGCCTTGACAGTTTTGCAGAGCACTGGTCAGATACATTTGGGAGGCCCCGTTGTTGAGATTGGTCTGATGTCTTTACCATGCTTAGACTGAGGTTATAGATTTGGGGTCACATCAGGGCACCTATTGGTGTGACTTGTCACTGTGGATATCACGCTTGCACCTGGAGAGAAAGGGATTGTCCGGGACTCCACTGCAGAGTCGCTCTTTCTCCCTTCCCGTGCTGTCCTCTGTCACAGGAAGTCACCTTTCAGCCCACATTGAAGGTTAGGGTGGAAGGTGCACACGGTGTTGATTACAAAAACGCAGACTTTAAAATCTAATCTTACCTCTGTAGAGAATAACATCTGGAACACAGGACCAGAGAGAAACAGGCTAAACTCTTCAGTGTAGTTGCTTCTGCCGTCTTCCCTCCTTAAGGGCAGAGCACTTAGATAAATTTTTTGGAATTTATCTGTGTGGGAGATTGTCTGTTCTCCTCCATTAATTCATTCATCCAATCATTTATGTGTGTCAGTGTGGACCCTTGGTTATTTATGTTATGCTTTGGTTTCTAATCCAAAACTGTAGAATTTATTTGCTGCGTTGACCTTGGGAGTGCTTTCAGATTGGTTTCTGTGTCCACTTGACATCCTTTTTTGAAGCCCTTCCTTACTCATTTGCACTGCAAGATGCTGCCTCAGGTTTATCCTGTGTTTTTTCCTGTCCACATCCTAGAATCAGCTATTTTCCTACAGAGCCTGTTTCCTTCCTTGGAGAATGGTGTTCGAAACCAAGATCTGGGCACTGGGTGTGCCTGTTGTTTCCGGGGTGTCTTTGATTCTAGGCTCTCTCAGTGACAAAGCTGGGAGACAGATGTGTATCCTCATGCCATTACTCTTAGGTTAGTTGCATTTTAATGGAAAAAACTGCAATTACTTTTGCACCAGCCTAATTAGTTCTATATGTAGAGTATTTCTTCTTGTTTAAATATGTAGAAATATTTCTATATGTATACTTACCTGTCTACATATATATATATATATATATATATATATCCACCTGTATCTGTATTAAGCTACGCATTAGTTCATACTGATGTCTCCAACTCTGACACATCACTTCAGCCTTCTGCCCTCATTTCTCTGTACCCTTTTACTCCATCAATGAGCAACCTGGCTCCAATCATGGACTATCCTCTTACATAATTGTTCATTTTTAGTATAAATGTATAGTGTCGGAATTGTCAACCTGTATCTTCATGCGAAGTAACTTTATCAGCTGTAGTGCAGTGCTTATATGCCATCCCTCTGCCATTAGTCCTACAGTCTCCACTCATTTCCAGAGTTACTTCAGTCCACGCCCTCCTTACCTCCCTCAGTGAGGTGGTTTCATACATTTGTAATAGAGTCATCCATCTTAATCTGCATTCCCTCCTGGCATCCCCTGACCTCCTAATCAGTTTTTTAATTTGAATACAATAAGGTTCAGTCTTTGTGTTGTAAAGTTCCGTGAGTTTTGACAAACGTGTAGTGCCACATATTCACCATGAATGTCGTACAGAATAGCTTCAGAGATACCCTAGGAAGAAATACGGCTTTGTGGAAAAAGCTTTAAATACGTGATTTCCAACCTACTTATGTGATGCTGACTTCTCCCTCTTGCCCCACAACTCGGCCCCAGATTTCTCAATAGAAAAACAAGCACACCATCAAAAAGAGAAGACTGAGCCCTAGCAGTAATTAGCTTGCAGCTTCATATATTTCAAAATGTAAGATGTAGACTTTCTAAGCCAAAAAAGCAAAGAGAATCGTGTAGACTAGCTACACGCAAACACCCACACTTTGTTTGCAGGGAATTTGGGAGGAAAATCAATGGATTCTAGGACTCAACAGCTTCCAAACACACTTTGATCTAGGTGCATGATTATGAGCAAATTGGTTTGCTGTACTGAATCTCCACATGCTCATCCATGAAGCCAGGCTATTGGTAATCTTTAGCCCTCTGTTGCTTACATAGATGACGAGGCAGAGGTTAGTTAAAATGGCAGTTAAAACGTATTGCTCACTATGACAGATTTTACCTCCCAAAGATGGCCACAGCATTTCCTAGCACACATGCTCTTCTGCAACGTGGCCTTGCCCTGCTCCATCAAGGTGCAGAATTTCATTCACCTCTTGGCTTAGTGCTTTGCTCAGCGTTGGGACGCACTTAGGGCCTTGCTGGTCACAGTGGAGTACAGGAAGAGTATCTGCATGACCTCTGAAGCCAGGAATCATCACAGCCTTGCTGCTTCTGCGTCACTCGCTGGGACGCCCATTCCTCTGAAGCCAGGAATCATCACAGCCTTGCTGCTTCTGCCTCACTTGCTGGGACGCCCATTCCTCTGAAGCCAGGGATCATCACAGCCTTGCTGCTTCTGCCTCACTCGCTGGGACGCCTATTCCTGGAGTCTGGAGCTGCAGTGTAAGAAGTCTTCCTCCCTGAGACCTCCATGCGGTGGGGAAGCCCAAGTCACGTGGAAAGGCCACTTGTACGTGTTCTAGTCAGCAGGGTTAGTCTCTGAGCTATCTCAGCCCAGGCACCAGATATCTGAGAGAAGTTACACCGGATCTCCGGACCAGCCCATCCTCCATCTGAGTACTGAGGAGCCAGAGTGCTGAGTGCTGCCTAAATTCCTGACCCCAGAATTCATGAGCACCCTGTGGTGGTTGCCTTAAGCCACTGGGGTACTTAGCCACAGGGCAATAAATCACCAGAACACTCACTACTGTGTCGTAGGTACTGTTCTAAAGACTGACGTATCTTAACACCTTAGTACCCTCAAAGGCCCCATGACACAGTGACTCATTACCTTCAGCTTACCGATGAGGAAACCGAAGCACAGAGAAGGAAAGAAACCTGTAGAAAGTCACACCACAGTGAAGCAATGGGTTTGAGACCGGTCAGTCTGACCCTGGAAAAATGCTCTTACGTGAGCAAAAACGCTTGAGAGGCGCTTTGGGAAGGAACTGTTAGAGAAATTAAAGTTACCAAGCCGTGCCTCCTGGGATCCATCTGCAGCCAGGTGAATGACATGGTGGCACGCCACTCTCTCTCTTGGTGGTGAAGTGAGCCCCCTGACAGAATGAGGAAGCCAAACTGTCCTTGAGGATCTTGCCACATTCCAGGTAAAACACCCTTGTTGATTACTTTTTTCATAATTATTTCCACGGGAAGCATCTGCACCCAGCTGGGCATAGATAACCTGAGCAGGAACGCAGCTCATTTACCCACAACTCGAGATGAGCAAACCAAATAGCTGGTTTCCCGACTGTCGGACAAAGCCCATGCTGCCAGGCAGGATGAGGCAGGGTGCTGATGGCTGCATCGGTGCCACCTATTCCTGTGGCTGTGGCTCGCATTGAAACAGCTCAGCAAGGAAAACCAGCACAGGGCTTCAGAGAAAAGAGGGAGAGAGGGCAATGGAGAGGGACAGAGGGGCGTGAGAAAGACCGCCTCAGGTGTGCGGTGAGCTCTCAGCCTTGAGCCCTCTGGCGAACCCACTCTCTGGACCAGCAGATGATCCTGCTGCCCCTTCACCTCACCAGCTGCAGGTCTGCACCCAGGCTAACCCTGGGCTGAGTGAGGAGGAGGCTGGGCTAGGGGGAGCCTCATACCATCAGTGTATGTAGCTACAATCTGATTAATCTTGTATTCACAGGCGGATGCTCAGCAAATCATTTGATATCATCTCAGCAATCCTAGGAATCAAAATATTTGAATCTTGGTTCTCTCCTCCCTAAAACAGTGGGCTCTAGAGAGAAAACCTGCTGCTGGCCAACTACAGCAGTGGCTTGCAGGAGTCAAGGTGTCCTTCCCACCTGTACAGAAGCCAAGCTTGTGCTTTCCCTGGGAATGAGATCATGTAAGCTTGTCCCACACAAAGCCGCTTCCATCCACCTGGAGGGGGGAGAGCTGGAGCGTGCACTTGCCCAGGAAGCTCTCAGTTCACATGAGCCCCTCTTCAGTCAGACTTGACGTCAGGGTAGAGACCTGCCCTTCCTCTTCAGTCAGACTTGACGTCAGGGTAGAGACCTGCCCTTCCTCTTCAGTCAGACTTGACGTCAGGGTAGAGACCTGCCCTTTCAAGCCCAGCATCTCATTTTGAAGCCCCACATGCAGTTCTGAGGAAGCCATGCATGTCCCTCCAATGCCTTGAGGACTGTAGACAGAGGAGGGGACATGCACGCATTACGGTAAGCAACACTGCTTATCCACATCCGTGATTCCCCAGTTACCGCTCTAGGGGGCTTAGGGGTTTGTCACCTCCAAACCTCATGTTAGTTTTTTTTTTTTTTTTTTTTTTGAGACAAAATCTCACTCTGTCGCCAGGCTGGAGTGCAGTGGCCATGATCTCGGCTTACTGCAATCTCCATCTCCCAGGTTCAAGTGATTCTCCTGCCTCAGCCTCCCGAGTAGCTGGGACTACAGGCTCGCACCACCATACCCAGCTAATTTTTGTATTTTTAGTAGATACAGGGCTTCACCATGTTGGTCAGGATGGTCTTGATCTCTTGACCTCAGAATCCACCCTCGTCGGCCTCCCAAAGTGCTGGGATTACAGTCGTGAGCCACCGTGCCCAGCCCTCATGTTAAAATTTGATCCCTAGTATGGCAATATTGGGAGATGGGGCCTGGTGGGAGGTCTTTGGGTCAAGGGGGCAGATCCACCATGAGTAGATGAATTCCTTCTCTTGGATGCGAGGGAGCTCTCTCTGTTATCTCCTTCAATAGCTGGCTACTAGAAAGAGCCTGGCACGCCCCACTTCCTCTGTGACTCTGTGGTCTTTGTGCATGCATGCTGCTTTCCAGGTTCTCCTTCCACTTTCTGCACTGAGTTGAAGCAGCCTGAGGGCCTCACCATGTGTAGATGCTCAGTCTTCTTTTTTTTTTTTTTTGAGACAGTCTCACTCTGTCGCCTGGGCTGAAGTACAGTGGTGAGATCTCAACTCACTGCAGCATCTGCCTCCTGGGCTCCAGCAATTCTCCTGCCTCAGCCTCCTGAGTAGCTAGGACTACAGATGCGTGCCAACACTCCCGGCTAATTTTTGTATTTTTAATAGAGTTGGGCTTTCACCATGTTGGCCAGGCTGGTCTCGAACTCCTGACCTCAGGTGATTCACCCACCTCAGCCTCCCAGAGTGCTGGGATTACAGGAGAGAGCCACTGCGCCCAGCTAATGCTCAGTTTTGAATTTTCCAGCCTACATAGTTATGAGCCAAATAAACCGTTTTCTTGATAAACTATCCAGTCTCGGGTGTTCTGTGCCACAAAATGGGCTAAGACGGGGACACTCATGTAGTCTTTTGAATCTTTTTCTTTTGAGTTCAGTAAGAAGGAATTTCCTATCTTTGCTTGGAATTCATTCCAAACAAGCAGATTCTTGTTAGCTTGCACCTGACAGTCAGCACTTCATTAGAAGTTCTAGGTAAAGAAGTCGATGTAGACATGCTTGTAATTTTGCATCTTGCTCCCAGTCAGGGAACCCAGGGAGCTAAACAGTGGATGAGCATATGAACACACAGGCAGGGTAAATGGCAGCACTTTCTCGATGGCTCGAGAAGTGTTTCCCCAGAGCTGACACCAGGCAGTGCATGCGGCAGAATCAGGGGAATCTGTTTTGGGTACATCTGCCATCAAGTCACGCTTCAGAGTCAAGTTCCTTCTCAGTAGAAAAAGAAAAAGCAATATTATAGGAACATCCTCTTAGACCAGACACTTTTTTTGGGGATGGATTTCCCGAAGTGCGGCACAGGGGATGTGGGGTCACAGGCATCTGTGGAAAAAGAGAGGCATTTGTCAATTTCGTTCGGAAATTTCTGGATAGCTCTGAAATAGCAGCTTTCAAGGAACCAGATGGAGTGGTTGACACCGTGATACATTTCCGAGAATAATCCCAGTTAAGAAGGCCCAGAAAGCTGGAACCTGCTTTGCAAAGAGATGTCCCCTTCTCATTTAGGATAAAAAGCTCAAGGAATGGATGGACTTCTTTCTAGCAATTAGATGCATGCAAGGGGGCATTGTGAAAGGTTGGGGACAAGCTGAGCAGCATGTTAGTCAGCCTGGGCGGCTGTCACAAGCTACCGTGGACTAGGGGGTTTATACAGCAGCCATCTGTTCTCACAGCTCTAGAGATTGGACTTCTGAGATCAGGGTGCCAGCATAGTCAGATTCTGGGGAGGGCTCTCTTCCAGGCTGCAGATGGGCCCACCTTCTCCCTGTGTCCTCATTGGTTTACAGAGAGAGAACTCTTGTGTCTTCTGTTCTTAGAAGGGCACCCATCCCAACCTGGGAGTTCCAGCCTCATGACCTCATCCAAACCCAGTTACCTCCCAATGGCTCCACCCTCTAATACCATCTCATTGGAATTAGGGCTTCAATTATGACGTTGGCGGGTGGGGTGGTATACACACAGGCAGTTCATAGCAGTTTGGCTCACAGACATGCCTCTGGGCAATGAGGAAACAAGCTCAGCTTCATTGAAGCCCCTCTTTTGAAGTGGACACTTTTCCTTTTAAGAGAGGAGATCTGTGGAAGTTTATGATCTGCCGCCGTTGCTCTGCAGGGTGTGTCCTGGTGTCACCAAGGATCTGAGGACATACAGAGCACGCAGCACCTTCCCAGCATGTCCACTGCAACCACCCCATCTTCATTTCACTTGACTGTAGAATACATTCTGAGGCCCGACTTCCTTTGTCCCACCATATCATCACACAGTTGGGGTTAGTTCAGTTTGGGAACACTTGCAGAGGAAAATAAAAACAAATTGATGGTCTCTGAAGGAGTGGAACTAGGAGATGCACACCCCTGGTTGCTAGCATCCAGTCTGAAAGCAGGGAGGCTCCCCAGGGAGAGACCAGAAGGGCCAGCAGTGAGCCCAGCATCAGCCTGGCGAGGGCTGCTTCCCTGCTGAAGAAGCAAACAGTTTTCGGAAGTTCAGATCCAATTCTGCTAAGCAAGCGGTCTTCTTAGAAAGAGCTGAGTGTTAGAAACAAGTGCCCAATACAAGTGCAGCAGCACAGAGGCCAAGCCAGAGCAGCCGGATTCCATCTCAGCAGTCAGCGTTGGGATACTGACAGCTGGTAGAGACCGGCGTCTGCAGAGGACACTCTTGCTGTCTTCATGTTACCAGCATGCTGCTTGAATTTCTGTTGGAAAAGGTACTGATTCTTATTATTCAGTTATATCCTGGATAAACCCTTCATTCATGTCATCCGTGTGCAAGGTGCTATGTTAAGTGTTGACAAAAGGTGAGCAAAAAGGCAACCTCTGCTCCCTCGGGGCTTGTGGTCTAGTGGGGAAATGAACATTCACTTAGTAACTGTCATGAATGGTAGGTTCTATGAAAGCATGGTGCAGGGAAGCATGACCCAAACCAGGAGCCAGGGAAGCCTCCCCCAGGGACTCAATGCTTGTCCTGAGATCAGGAGACGTCCTGTTGAGGAGGTGATCAGGGGCCCTACAGGCTGAAGGTGAGCCACCTGAAGTAATAGATCTGCTTTGGGTGGATGATCAGCTGACCATCCTTTTATGTTTACCCCCTCATTCAGTTTATAATTTTCTTTGGTGGTTCCATGGAGATCTAGGATTATTTATTTTTCTCCTGCTGGAAATGTATGAGCTCTAGCATATGAAATTGTCATCATCCTTAGAGACCTTCTTCGTGTTTTATTGGGCTTGAGTGCTGGATCCATTTATATTTTAATTTCTCAGCAGGGCTCTTGCACACATGTATCTGTAAACTCAGGGTCCATGTCTACAGTTAGCCTACCCTGAGGTCTGGATTGCTCACTCATGGTCCAGGACAGACATGAAGGTGGAGACTGGGGAGTTTCTAGTCCTCTCTCATGGGAAGAACTCTTTGAGGCCATAGGATTTATGCATGGGTCCTTCCCTGACCAAACACCACGTCCTGTCTCCACTCAAAGCGTTAGACTATCAGCCACACACCCCCAGTCCTGTCTCCTGGAAGTGAATTACCCATGGGCTACATGGCTTCTGTGCCTTCTCAGTGAAAGGAGTCACCCATGTCATCCCAGTTGGCCATCTTGCTGGAATGCAAGACCTATCACACTTCACAGATAAACACCAACGACGGTACCAATGTAAAAGATTTTATTTGAAACAGGAAAATATTAAAATAGAGCATGCAAACAAAACTGATTCAAATGCAGGCAGATTGCTCCTTGTGGCCTCCATTCATCTTTAATATATTTTGTGCAACAAACAGATGGATTGCACGGGCATGGGAGGGCCACCAAACACTGCTCCCCTGTGTCAGCCAGGCCCCTGGGTCACTGTTACCCACTAACCCAAAATAGGGTAGCGTGCAGGCAGCAGGGCACTGGATGTGGCTCAGAAAACAAGTTCCACTCTGTGAGTGTGCGTCTGTGGCTTACACTTTCTCCGTCTTCGTTTTCTCATCTATAACGTGTCATCCTGACCAGTCCCCAAAGCTGCTGTGAGAGCAAACTCATAAAATAGTGAACCAGCTAGAAAGTAGCGTTTGTACAACGCTGCGTCTGCCTTCCAGGAGGCACCACATTTATAAACAGAAATCTGCAAGCTTGCCAGCTATTCTAGGAATAAATGGCCCATCCGGTCTGCGCTGAGCCCTTCCGCCACAGTGGGCTGTCCGTCCTCGGTCCACATGGCGTGTGTCTGCCTGTGTGCTCCTATGCAGTCATCACGTATATGGGCAACACCGTGGAGCCAAATGAAACAAATCATTTGCGGAACATTTCCGTCCCTTTTTTTTTCACTTGAATTAAAGAAGATTCAACCCTGCATGTTGTACAAATTCTCCAGGTGAGGAGAAGGTCCTGCTATTTACCATAAGCACTGGGCCTTAGAATTCAGAGCAGCAGCCCAGCTTCCCAGCTGGGACCGCATTTCCAGTGTGCCCTTGCCAGCTGTCATGGTTCTGCGGTGTGCTTGGAAGTGGACCGTTTCATCGTATGAAAACAAATGTGTGTTTCTTGAAAATGCAATGTATCTTATACTTCTTACAGCTCCCTTCTGGCTCCCAAGGACTCCCAAGGGCCAAGAACCACGCAATGACTCTTATTTTCTTTCTTTTTTCCTTTTCTTTCTTTCTTTCTTTTCTTTTTTTTTTTTTTTTAAATAGATGGAGTCTCACTCTGTAGTCCAAGCTAGAGTGCAGTGGCGCGATCTCAACTCACTGCAACCTCCGCCTCCAGGGCTCAAGCGATTCTCCTGCCCCAGCCTCCAAAGTAGCTGGGATTACAGGTGTGCACCACCATGCCTGGCTAATTTTTTTTTGTATTTTTAGTAGAGATGGGGTTTCTCCATGTTGCCCTGGGTAGTCTCGAACTCCTGAGCTCAGGCAATCCACCTGCCTCAGCCTCCTTATATTCATATGTATATTTGTTTTTATTGTGTTTTCTTATCACTTCAGCTTGTCTGTGTTTGCTCACATATGTTTACCCTTAAGGCCAACACTCTTAAATTTACCTATTCTGCCTCCCTGCAAAGAGATTGACTGTAAGCATAGACCCCTACCAGGGCCGGGCCCCAAATACCATCTCAGAACCGTGGCCACAGACCGCACTCACTGTCGATGAAGACCACAAAAGTGTCGCAAATGTCCCTCTTGGTCAAAAAGAGGATGAGGTAAGAAATTGTGGGGTAATCGCTATAAACCTCTCCACCTAGAGCCTATCTAAACTTCCTGAAGTCACAGTCAGCTCTGCCACAGAAGGAGCGGCAAAGGCAGAGAAACGACCACACGTGAGTCAAGTTCGTGATTCGATCAGGAAAGCACGCATTGGAGTTGTTTTGACATGTATTTAAAACAAAGGAAATTTACTCAGCTGTGCAGATTAGAAGTCTAATAAATAATGAGCTGGGCACGCCTCTCCATAGGCAAAGCCTCCGCTCCTGGGCCGCCCAGGTGAAAGGGGAGTCACTGGAGGAGAGTGGCTGTCACTGCAGCACACTAAAGGTGACCATGCATTTTTTGGTCTGCCTCCTTCGTCCTTTCCCGTTGAATCTGGGCTGGCCCCACTGAGTTACTCATGAGCAGTAGGACACAGCAGATGTGATATCTGAGTCTCCTGTGGCTGATAACCAGGAGAAACTTGCAGCTTCCACCTGGAAGCTGCCACACTCTCCCAGAACCCTGAGCTGCCACACAGGAAGTTCCGCTAGCGGTGACCACTGTGCTGGGGAGGCCAAGGCGCCAGGTGTGAGTGCAGCCATCTCGGGCAGCCCAAGGCAGTCCAGACACTGGCGACCCCACATCGGGTGACCCAGTTAATGTCATGTGGAGTAGAAGAGTCACCCAGCCGGTCTGATCTAAATTCCTGACCCACAAATTATGAAACAGAATAAAACGGTTGTTGTTCAAGCCACCAGGCTTTGGAACGATTTGTTACCAGCAGTAGGTAATTAGAACAGTCACCGCTCCCCACAGAGGGGTCATCTTTGCAGAATGACGCATGAGCCTTCAGGTTGCATCCAGAATATGGGACTGATGCCAGGCAGAGGTGGTGAAAGGGAAGTGCGAACAAGCTGAGGCTCCTCCCTGCAAGTGAGATGCGAGGTGCGGCCAAAGACACGCTCGTTCCTAGCCTCTGCTCAAAATTCTCTTCCACCTGGTACCTCCTAATTTTGTTTTCGGTTACCAGGATTCACCCCTTGTCCCAGGCTGCCTTACTGAGGAACGTTCACAAAACTTACATGAGCTCCTCCACTGTAACCTACAAGTCAGAAGGGCCACCAGAAGAGGATTATGCCTGTCCAACCCTGGGCTCTGGCCCAGGCTCCTGCCTGCTTGTGGCTGGCCATGACTCCAGTAAACTAGCAGTTTCCAAGTGACCTAATGAGATTCTTTATTCAACTGATTGCGATATGGGAAAAATGGAAACATGACAAAGCAATCGGTTGAGACATACAGCAGGTGACACCAGCGCTGCACCCGTATTCCCTTGGCATTCATAGCTCTAATTGCAAATACCCACCACGACTCTGCTGGAAGCTTTCCTCCACTCACAGCAGGGTTCCCAGCCACGTGCAGCGGAGGGCCAGAAACGTGAGGAGGTGCACACTCAGGAGCAGCCTTCAAGCAACGGTGGAGGGGACTAGGGCTGAATACTCCAGACTCCTTGCCCCTGGAGGGAGCCCCTGGGAATGCTCTTCCAGGTGTCTGTATTGGGGCTGACACAGCCACCTCCTGCTCATTAACCCCCCTTGCATCAGCTCCTCTGCCTCCCTGCCTCGCCTCTCTACCTCTCTTAATGGCACTTCCTGGGGTCCCCTCAAGGAAGCTGCTTGCTCCCCTACCCTTGTCTCAGGGTTGCCTCTGGACCCCACCTAAGCTGGAAAGACGTTAAGAACAAAGGGATCAATTTCTAGAGGCCCTTGAACATGCATGTTGTGTCGGCTCCTTCGTAAAATCTTTATTAAGTTATGGTAAAAAAGAATAAACTCTGAACCCATGAAGGAAAACAGAACGGACATGGTGCAACAGGAAACAGCAATGTAGGCATGTTTTGAAGACGGAAGCCCACGGAGGAACGGGGATCGTGCAGTGTGGCTGAGTATGCAAGCTCCCGTCCACCAGCAGCAGGAATGAGCCGGTCCACTCCACCATCACCGTGAGGAGGCGGGGCTGGGGAGCTCCATGGATGAGGCAAGGCACAGAGAAGACATCCACCTGAAGGAGCGCGTTTCTAGGTTGTCATCGGTAAAGCCCCCAGCCCTGTCTCCCATCTTCATGGCTTAGTGGTAGACATTTCTTCATCCCAGCAGGAGACCAGGTGTGTGCTCCAAAGAAGTTCAGTCAGAATGCCTCCAGCCTTGGTGACTCGGGGCACAGTGGGGGCCGCGCAGACCAAAGCCCACAGCATGGTGAGCAGCAGGCCGGCCCCTCCCCTGCCCAGGCCCCAGTGCTCGTTAGCCTCCAGACTCTTACCCCAAGGCAGGAGGTTGGGGGATTTGTCCCCGGAGAAAATGAATGTTCCCCAGTTAGTCTTCTAGGGCTGCCAAAACAAAATGCTAGACTGAGTGACTAAACAGTGGAACTTCAACTCCGTCAGCTCTGGAACTGGGAGCCTGAGGCTGGCAGGGCTGGACTCTCCTGAGGCTGCTGTCCTTCACACGGCCACCTTCGTGCTTTGACTTCACAGGGTCATCCCTCTGTGTGGTCTGTGTCCCCGTCATCGCTTCCCGTCAGGGCACCCTCATGTTGGATTAGGGCCCATGCTAGCAATGCCATTTAAACTTAATGACCTCTTTAAAGGCCTATCTCCAAAGACAGTCACATTCTGAGGGACTCGGGGCCAGAATGCGGGGGAGACAAAGTTTCAGCCTATAAGAGCCCCCAGAGAAAGGACCAATGTACAATGTAAGCTGTTGCACAGAAGCTAAAGAAATCTGAAAGACAGCTTGCAGCCTAACCAATACTGCGGGCAATCTCGACAGGTACTCACTTGTTGGTGATCCGAAATGTTAAATAACAGCCAGTGAGTTCCCCACACTCGAGAACGCCTCTACCATGAAAAGAGAGAGAGAGAGACAGAGAGAGAGAGAGACAGAGAGAGAGAGAAAGACAGAGAGAGAGAGACAGAGAGAGAGAGACAGAGAGACAGAGAGAGAGAGAGAGAGACAGAGAGAGAGAGAGACAGAGAGAGAGACAGAGAGAGAGAGAGAGACCTGAATAAATGGGCGGGGGTCCGGGGAGGGATTCTGACTGATAGACAGGAGGTAGAAAAGTAACTTTCAAAAAATCTACACAGTTAATATTTTCAGAGATAACGAATGAAATCAACTTCCTGAAACCAAAAAAGAAAGTTGTATAAAAGCAAAAGTGAGAGAACAAAAAGAGCTATTGAAAATTAAAGAATATGGTACCCAAAGTACTGTCCCATCGAAGGTTTGGAGAACGACGGAGGAAATGTCCCATGAGGAAAGAGGGGTTAATGACAAAAGCAAGCGAGACTTCTCTTGGTTGCTTTTGGAAGACAGAGAGAAAGCAAGGAGGGAAGGAAGAAAGGGAGGGAAGGACAAAGGAAGAGAAGGGAAAGGAAGGAGGGAGGGGAGGAAGGACGGGCGGGCTAAAGAATGTATTGAACATCAAAGCCCTTCAAATCAGCATTTGAGAGCAGCTGGGTGGCAGAGGACATGAGATGGAGCAGTGCCAGCAGGGAAGGGGTATGAAGATGACGCTCGGCCTGGTGACAGTGTTGAAAGTGAGAAGAGTATGGGGCAAGGCTTCCAGAAGTCCAAGGAAACGTCATTTCCAAAGCGGACTTCTATTCTTTGCCAAACTGTCAGTCAAATGTCGTAATAGAATATGGCCATTCGCAGAGCCGCAGAGCCCGCCACCCACGCACTGATGTTCAGAAAGCTTCCGCAGCGCGTGTTGCAGGCAGTTTTCCTGAGACAAGGCCTGGGGTCTAGGAATCAAAACTGTGACATAGAAGGGAAGCAAAAGGAATTTCCAAGGTGAGGCGTCGAAGAGCAATCAGCTTCCATTGGAGCAGAACACCAGGAGTGTGGTTTCAGGAAATAAGGGTTTAATGGAGTATCCGATATGTTTGATTATAATCTCAAAACTTGTATTGAGAGGGTATTGAGGATTCTTTCCCTCTGAACCAGAGGGAAAGAGACATACATCAGGGCACTTGGCTTAGCAGTGAACAGAACACATGTCGTCAAAATAATGACCAGATTAGGGATGAAGGAAAGGAGAGGTGACAAAGGGGGTGGGGACAGAGGTTTCCAAGAAAGCCAAGTCTTCATCCACCACAATAGTTGGTCAGTGATAGGTAGCTGACAAATCGATAAATCAAGAAATTAAATATGTTTGACTCCTTAAGAAAAAAGGAAATACCAGATGGGTCCACTAACAAAATTCAAAATGTGTCTTTGGGGAAGGGTCTCAGAGGCAGACAGGTATCCAAGACACTGCTGCTGGTGTTTTATTTTACGCACCCTTTGGGGCCATGTATTTTGCCAAGCACTGTGAACATATTCCTTTGATGATAAAAGCTATTTCAGAAACTAAAGATATGCATACACTTATCGGCAGCTCTACTCCCAGCTATGTAGCCAGCAGAAATACGTCTGTATACTCATTTTTAAAAAAAAGACTAGAATGTTCGTAGCAGAGCTATTCATAACAGCCCAAAACTAGAAACTATCCGGATGCTTTTGCACAAATAGACTGCAGGGCATTCCTGCAACAAGGTCCTAGCAAGCAAATGGTCCAACACTGCACACACAGGGGTGAGTCTCACACCCAGAGAGAGGAGTCAGACACCATCATTCGTGCACCACAGGACCTATAGGGCGTTCCAAAGCAGGCGAACAGAATCTAGGCTGTTGTAACACAGGAGAGTGGGCTCCGCTGGAGATGAGGGACAGTGAGGGGGCACAGGAAGGCCTTGGTAGTCATACCGTGCCATTCTTAGTGCCGATGCTGGTTACATATGTGGTGGGTCTGCACCCAGCTGTGCAGTCATGCACAGAGCACTTCTCTCTGAGTGTTTCACTTGGTAGGCAGTCGTGTGGGAGATATATATCACGTTTTAAGGAAGAATGAAGGGCACGGGAAAAGCCAGTATGAAGTGTGTGGCCATTTGCGGCTCTTTGGATATGAGGCATAAGGAGAGTGACAGTTGTCAGTCCCACTGATTCTAGCTGTGATTCTGATTTAATAACAGAACGTCTCATCATCTTAGGATCCTTCCTGTTCTTAAACAGCCTGCGTGGACCCTGTGACGTCCTGAGGAAAGCAGGTGTGCTTAGAGGTACTGGTGAGGAGGGCTGGGGGGCGCTTGCAGAGGGTGGGCTGCTGGCATGAGCCTGGATACTCACCTGGAGAAAGGTAAATCACCGTAGACAGCCCCATGAGCAGAGGGCACCAGGACGCAGGTCCCAGCTGAAGCCACCCAGACACGGAAATCTACTTCTTGAACCAGAGCTCAAGTGCCCCGGCCCTCCCCAGGGGCTCCCATCTCTACTTCGCTTCCTCCTGAGCTCTGCCTGCTAGCCCTGCTGCCCCTCCCTCTCAGGCAAGCTAAGCCTGAGTCTGTGAGAAGCCAAGACCAGCTTCTCCAGTGACACAGTTTGGATGTTTACCCCCTGCAAATCTCCTCTTGAGGTGTAACCCCCAGTGTTGGAGGTGGGGCTGGTGGGAGGTGTCTGGGCCATAGGGATGGGTCCCTTGTGGCTTGGTGCAGTCCTGGAGATATTGAGTGCTCTGAGATCTGGTTGAGTAAAAGTGTGTGGCCCTCCTCTCCCTCCCTCTCAGCTCCTGGTCTGGCCCTGCCACAGGCTTGCTCCTGCTTCCCCTCCCTCCATGAGTGAAAACTCTCTGAGGCCTCCCTGGAAGCTGAGTAGATGCTGGCACCAAGCTTCCTGTACATCCTGCAGAGGGATAAGCTACTTAAACCTCTTTTCTTAGTTATAAGTTACTCAGCCTCAGGTATTTCTTTATAGCATCGCAAGAAGCACCACACACAGCCAGCAAATGGAGTCAATGATAGCAGCTCCCCGCCCCCCCACCCCCAGCAGCAGCCTGGCACAGCGGCCGCAGTTCCCATTTATGTTTAAGATGTTATACCGTGATGTCTATAAATGGAGATCCACAGAATGGGCTGGCCTTGAGGACAAGGACACTCAGACGCCTCCCTGGGAGGAAGTCCCCTCCCTTGGACGTTGTGATTCAGACCAGCAGGAGGTGGAGAGGGTCGGTGCAGCACCCAGGCAGCGACCCAGCCATCCTCTGGTGTCTGAGCTGGGTTGTAACCAGCACAGCTGGTACATGGGGTTTCATAATCCGTCTCCTCCCTGCCATTTAGACCTAACTAACATCAGAAGACTTATTTTTCTCATGGCTTAAAATAGAAGGGGTGAGAGGTCATAAAAATAGACCTGGGCCTAAATACATGCAGGGAAAACACTGTGTTTTGGGGGTTGAGTGTGGAGCCTTCGCCCGAGAAGCCTTCCGTTCCCGTAGTTGGTGTTCAGGTTCGTACTGTTCTCGTGAAGAAGGTTGAGTCTGCTTGTTTGTCGAGTACGGCTCTCAGCACCTCGTCGGTGCATGGCAAACATTAGATGATGATGAATAATGGAGCTAATCTTTACAACAATGCAAAGAAATGTAATCCAGCCAGACAGGTTTCGGCGCTGGAAAGAAAATGAACTCCAAAATACCCGCGGTGCTGCGCATTTCCAGAGAAACAGTGCGGGGGCAGCCAGTGTCTCGCAGAAGCCCGTCCCGGATCTGGGGAGGCAGGTGTCCGCGAGGGAGTGAGGACCCCCAGCTGTGCTGGCGCTGTCCGTGGATGACAGGGACTGTGGAAACATCGACCTTGCCCCTAAAAACTGACTGCAGGAGAAACAAAGCAGCTGCGGCAGCCCTCAGAAAACATGAGTTTTCCAAAACCTCAAACAGCAGTGGATATTTTCCAGCAAAGGACCAGCAAAAGCTGATGGGAAACTCCATGCAGAGAGAAGAGAAATGCCAGCCCGTGGGTCCTGGCCTGTCTGAGAGAGCCCAGAGCCCAGCACCTCAGACACCTCCGGGGTGTCTCAGGGAAAGGCAGGTAGTGACGCGGCAGGGGACTGCAGCTCGGCAGAGAACTGAGAACTCGGTCCCTGATGGCCGGTGCCCCTCCCATGACAGACTCCACACAGGAGCTGCAGGGCATGGACCCCTGGGGTATCGAGGCTCTCCAGCTGCGCTCCGTGGGGGTGAACGGCCTCCCCCAGTGACCTGCAGGTTTCAAGGGGCGTCCCCTCCCAGCCTCACTCCTGCGTCCTTCATCATCTCCACCCGGACACTGAGCTGTGTGGAGTATGACACACACCCCTGATTCGCTGGATGTGAAGTAGATTTTCACGGGACATGCAGGTGTGGAATCCGTTTCCCAGGGCCCTGGGAAAGCCGCTCAGTGCACAGCCCGGAAACGCCCGGCGCTTCCCTTCACTACCGGATCTTCTCCCAGCGGGCTCCTCCACCTGGATTTTCTCCCACATCCACACCGTCCAGTGTGGCAGCCCCAGTCGTGGGCAGCTGTTCACTTTTAAATCAGTGAAAATTAAATGATATTAAAATTCAGTTCTGCAGTTGCATGAGCCACATCGAAAGTGCCCCATAGACGCAGCAGGTGGTACACTGAGCAGCATCTCCGTCCTCCATGAGCCACTGCTGGGCTCTGATGTGGAACTTCCCTCCCCGCTGCTGCCCGCTTCCCAGCTCCTCTCACCCCTCCTTTCCTGGGCTACCCAAGGCGCTGCCAATCCCTCCCGCTCTGTCCTGTGAGCGTGGCACACTGCCCGAACTGGACCCAAGCCCTCCCCATGCCCTGTCGAGCCCACAGGGCTTCCCTTTAATAGGCGTCACTGGCCACAGAAAGAAGCATTGGACATAACGATTCCCAGCTTCCCTAGTACCTTGGGGATTGCATGAAGCCAGCGGCCAGCAGCCATGACCTGGGGCCCGCCTGCATGGGGTTCTGCCCATCGTGCAAATGTTTCCGGAGAGCACAAGTTGCCCTTGGGAACACAGTGGAGGGAAAGGTTGCCATCGTCATCAGCATGTCGTCACAAATGTCACTCTCTGCGCCATGTCTGGGCACTGCCAGCTGTGGATGATGTGCCCAGCGTTCAGCAGAGAGGCTCACATCAATGCCACAGCGTCCTGAGTGCCGGGTGGAGATGCGAAGGCCGGGCAGGAGCCTTTCCCTCAGCAGCTGTCCAGCAAGGCTGCTGGGATGATACCACGGAGAAGCTATGGCCCGAAAGATGAATAGGTTAAAACAGCGACAGGTGACGAAAAGGCCTCTGCAAATCCAGCCAGAGCGAAGGGAAAGTCAGGGAGCGGCGGGAGAGGCCTGGAGAGGCAGCCGGGCAGCGCCTGCTATCGGCCACTACGTTCGCGTCTGTGTTCAGAGATGAAGTCAGCCTCTCCTTTCCCTTTCTCTGACTTTTCTTCTCTGGTTTTGGCATCAAGATTTTACCAGTTTTATAAAATGAGTTTCTCTGTTCTCTGTGGATGGTTCTTACCTACTCATTTAATTATTGATAGAATTCATTTCTAAAGTAAGGTAGATTTGTTCCAACTATGCTTCCTTCCAGTTACCTTTCCTTCCCAGAAGTATCCAGGAACCTGTCTCCAAGCTGACAGCAGAGGCGACTGGGGCCTGCTTTGTGCTGCAGATGACAGGATGCTGAGTCCGGCTGCTTTGTTCCTCACTGTCTGATTCATGACCACCAGGGGCCGTGACGGTTTGTCCTTCTGTCTCTGGCAATCAGTGGGCTTCTAGCGTGGGGTAACCACAGGTCAGGTTCCTTAGAACATTCTTACAGATGTGTTTGGTGAATACATGAATAATTGTTGTTGGGTATTTACGAAAATCCGTGTCCGCTCATTTATAGGAGCAGAACTGTTGGTACGCGATGTACCCATATGTTCGGCTGTAAGAGATGCTGACCACTTCCCCAAGTGGTGGTACGAATTTACATCCTCCAGGGAGTGCAGGGGAACTTTGTTTTTTCCACTTTCTCCGAGACCCTTCCTGTTGCCTCTTGGCCTTGCAGGAGGGTCCATGTACCGCGTGTTCTAAGCGTCCTGGGTTGGCGTGTGTGCACACACAGCAAGCCTGGCCTCAGAAGCAAGGGCCTCATCTTCCCTCCTCCTCCCAACTCGCCAGCCACAATGTCTGCCCCTGGGAGCAAGGGGTGGTTGGCAGGGGCAGATAGGGGACAGGGACATCACAGTCGCCCCGACTCAGATTGTCACAGGAGGCTCGCGCCTGCTTTCTCACAGAGGCGTTTGGCAGGTTCTTCTCAGGCTGACACCATCACATGCCCAGCTTCAGCCTGCCAGCACAGGCCCTGTCTGCATCCACTTCCCCTCAGCTGGGCTCTACTGGATGGGACCTAAGACCATGTCTGGTCCCTGGGGCCCACCTCGGCCTTTGTCTCCTGCCCAGCCAGGGCCTGGGTGTGTCCAACAGAGCAGCACCCTCCTGGCCCTGCCCCTGAGGCTGCCGGCCAGCCACTCGCCTTGGGGACTCCACGCAGAAACTGACTGGCCACCTGCCCACCGTGCATGGAGCCCTGCATGGAGCCCGCAGCGCCATGGCAGCTGCTCCCCCGCAGCCTGAGTGAGAAGCAAATGCCTGCCTTCCTCTATGGACGGGACCCGGGCTCAGCACACCGCCAGCCCTTCAGAATGCTGCTCAGCCTCCAAACACTTCGGGAAGCACAGGCCTTGAGGCATCTTGTTTAGAAAATAGGCAAAGGCTGCTGGGGCTGTGGGCAGGGAGGCCCATGTCACCATCCTAGGGTGTGTCTCTTGTGACGTGGAGTCTGGAGTGGAGCTTTCAGCTGGACCTCCTGTTACAGAGCAAGTGAAGAGAAGAAGGAGGGAGGGAGGGAGGAGGGAGGAAGGAGAGAGAGAGGAGGGAGGCAAGAGGGAGAAGGGAGGGAGGAAGGAGGAAGAGAGGAGGGAGGAAGAGAGGAGGGAGGAAGAAGGGAGGGAGGAGGGAAGAAGGAAGGAAGAGGGAGGAAAGAGGGAGAAAGGAGGGAGGGAGAAGGGAGGAAGGAGGGAGAGAAGAGGGAGGAAGGAGGGAGGGAAGAGGGAGGGAAGAGGGAGGGACGGACAGGCCTCCAGCATGCCAGCATATGCCAAGATACATTCTTGGATAAACCAGGGACCTCAGGTAGGCATGAGAAGGGGACTTGGCAAGGGCAGCCTGGACAGTCCCCCAAGTAGAGTGAGACGTGGACCCACCGGGAGCGCCGGAAGGAAGCAGGGCCTAGAAGCCACTCTCAGACAAGTCTGCCACCGCCACAGGAAGCCACTCCCTTCAGATAAAACCATTCCCCAGAATGTGACCAAAGGGCAAGGCGGGGGCTCCACCAGAGAGAAGTGCTGGTGGCTTTCAGCGGTAAACACCACCACCCGCGGAATGGAAATTGACTGCGTCCCTCCACAAAGCAGTCCTTTCTCATCCCAGAGCCACGAGCAACATGACCTTCGAATGTGTCAGCAGCGAGGTCCTTTGACAGCCAGCTCCTTTGACTTGGCCACTTGGTAGTGACCGTGCAACCTAAGGACGTGTGACCCAGTGGTGGCACGAGGTGGCTAGATCTCAGTTCTGATGTGACAACTTCAGCCTAAGCACGTTTGTTCTGGGTGTGCGTTCTCGGCTTGTGATGAGAACACAAGCCTTCATCTCCTCACTGTGAACAGCGCTGCACTTGAGGGAGGGGAAGGGGGTGCTTCCCTGTCATTGCTATGGTGCATGTGTACTTTTGCTCTTCAATTTAAAAATCAGATCTTCTACATATCTTTGCAACTAGGGAAGAGAAAGCGGGTCTTTTAATTCCAGAACCACGGTGCACACATCACACTCCAGTGTGAGATCTCCATGGGCTGGGCAGGAGCTCAGCGCCTGGCAGATTTCAGCTTGCAGGGCATCTCCCTTGGGGGCTGTGTCTGATGGCCTGCGGCCAGCCCTGCCGACAGAGCCCTGCTGCTTCCTGCGTTCCCAGTGGTGATTCCCTGTGCCCTGAGTGTTCAGGTTCTGCCTCTGCTGTGAGCTGAAACACTTTCTCTGAAGAGCCCTCACGGTACAGAAACAGCGTCTTTGGATCCTGCTGAGCCCCTATCCCCAGCCCACCACTGCCATGAGGCGCAGGCACCAGGCACTGCCCGGAGCTTTTCCAACCACCTGCACTTCCATTTTCCAACAAAGGCCAAACAAGAGAGTCACGAACTTCACTTGCAACCTGTTGGCAAAGGGGTGGGGAAGGAAAAGCGCAGCCAGAAGAAATAACCATCTTGACAAACTTTTGTGCACCTACACACAAAGTCTTGCCTTCAGCTCAGAGACGCTTGGACTCAGGCCAAGTTTCCCTGCTCTCATGCATAGCAGAAAAGCTTGTCAAAGAGCTGGCAGCTTTCAGCCAGCAGCGGTGGGGATGGAAAGATGGAAACGTGTCTTCCCATTTGCACCCCCTCAAAGGAATGAGTGAGCTGTTTCTCAGCCACAGTTACCCATTTTCTGAAACAAAAGATTCATGTCAGGGAATCAGCTTCATTAGACCACACGTTGTGTGTTTTGTGTATGTAAATGACACCTCTGCCTTGTGGGAGTGGGCACCCCGGAACTCCAGCTTCCATGACACGCAGATGCTGAGTGACATTGCGGAACGCAGCCTGTTTGCTAAGGCTGCATCTGTTTGCTGTTTCTGACACTTCCAGCGATCAGGCCCCTAACACTCCACATTCCCTAGGTCTCTTGTTAGAGCCAAACATATAAACCTGCGGATCGAGTTCTTCCAGCGTGGAGAATGAAAATAAAGAGCAAATGTGATTCTGAAGCAGACACCAGCTTGGGCATGAGGCTCTGATGCCTGTGTGCCCAGAACCTGCAGAGTTGGTTCTGAGAACTGAGGTCAAGAGGCAGCCCCGTGCCACTGCCTTCCTCCTCAACACCACCAGAGAGGCTGGGATTTTGCACCTGTTAGATAAGTATTGCGTTCCTCCTATCCCCACAGAGCTCAGCCCAGGCTCCAGGGAGACCACAACACACAAGAGAGACGTGGGCCCTGCCTGAGGGAGCTTACAAGTGAGCTGGAAGGCACAAGTGGGTACGCAGATGTGTGAGCCCTGATGAGCTCGGGAAGCCCGGCATGGGTGTTCCCACGTGGGTCAGGGAATGCTGCCGACAGGTACCTGGGCAGTTATAGGGCTCCACCTTCCTCTCCGCACCCCTTTGCATAGCCTTGGAGACGGCACTGTGATTGTGCTGGTGACTGTGGTGGGGACACAAAGTCATTACCCTAATGAGCGCCGGCTCTTTGAGTTAGCGCTGAGAAAGGGCAATTACAGAAAACCATGTTCTAAGATGTGGCTGTGTGTGGAGCGCTCACACGCATAAAACAGACTCGGCTCATCACGACTTCCTTCATTCATTCATTAATTCATTCACTGTCCTAGGAGGCTTCCCATTTCTCTTCCCCTTGTCTCATCTGCCTCCAGAATTGTCCGCAGTGAGCTCTCAAGCTCAGTTCCAAGACAAAAAGTTGGGAGAGGAAAAAAATAAAAACTAGCTTTTAAGATCCAAAAGTTATGGGAGCAAGAAGGAAGCCAAGCAGCAGCCGGCATCCCTTCCCCACGGGGCCCAGACTTCCAGAGCTCATAGACCGTGGAAGATGCAGGTTCACTTCGCGAGCCATCTCTGAGTGAGAGCCTTCCGGGTCCACTGCAGGGGCGTTGGTGTGTTTGAGCGAACGACAGGTCGACTCCCATACTCTCCTATAACACCTAGCAAGGTCACTGACCTCAGGTGGAAATGTGACCCGGTAGAAATCTGGCTTTCTGGAGATGGCCAGGAGAGTGAGCTAGGGCATTCTGCCAGGGTAGTCCTGACCACGGGGGCCCGCCAGTGGCTTGGGGTCCACCCTCCTCAGCATCACATGGGCTCCTGGGGCTCAGCGCCTTGGTATCATCCCATCCCATCTGCCAAATGAGCCATTTTACTCAGGTGGTCCCCCCAACTCCTCGTGACCCCAAGAATCATGAATTTGATTACACCAACACCTGGTCATGTCGTTGAGCACTCAGGAATATAGGTATTAGTTTTACATAAAATGATTTTATTGATGGATGAATTTTACCACTTCCAGCCATGTCCAGGGTGGGGGCGGTCAAGAAATGAATGACCCACGGCCATGGCAGGCGAGGTAACAGAGGAGGAACGTCTCAGGCGTCCTCCAGTGGGTTTAGGGGTCTTATGCCAGTGTTTCTCTAGGGAAATGAGAGCCATCATTGCCTTCCACACACCTCCAGTGGGTAACAGAGATTCAATAGGAGGAAGAAATAGGTGTTATTCAAATAAATGCACCGTTCTTGGTTAGAAAGAGCAGCACTGGAGGAGTCATAGCTGGCCCATCCCTCAATACTGGTGCTGCAGATCCAGACCCCACACTGCTGAAACTCAGTAGGGCCATTCCCAGCATTCTCTTATTCCCTTGGGGCCAAGTAGAACAGAAGTCTGTCTTCCCTGCAGTGTGGGAAGCAGCGGCAGGCCCCAGCCCCACAGTTAGAGACCTGCCCTGGTCACAGCAGGGGTGAGCGGCCTTCTCTGCATCCACAATGCCTTTTTTGAATCAGGTGCCATAGATGAGCCCTCCGCTGACTGCTTTTTCCCACTTGCTTACCATAACTTCCTTTTTCTTCTCCAACTCTGCAGACCAACAAAGCCGTGGCCAAGGGGGACTTGCACCAGGCCAGCACCAGCTCCCGGCGGGCCCTGTTCCTGGCAGTGCTGTCCATCACCATCGGGACCGGCGTCTATGTGGGCGTGGCTGTGGCCCTCATCGCCTACCTCTCCAAGAACAACCACCTGTGAGCTTCCTGCGAGTGGACGGGGAGCACCCAGGGCAGGTCTGTGTGGGCATGGAGGAAGCAGACATGCCGCATGACGCAGTGCAGTGCAAATGATTGCCAAATGATGCCACGAAGCCCTGGGATTTCCTACCCGTGGATTTCTTTTGTTTTTACCCTTTAATTTCATGTTCACAGCACTGTGTAGAGCACCAGACAGACGGGCACTGCTAATCCTTCCAAAGGAAAGCTCCAAAGATCCCAGCCCACAAGGCTGTCTCTGGATAGGTTCTGGTGGATGAATGGCAGCGTGGCTCTCTGCAGCCTGCCAGTGCCCAGAGTGCCACCGCATTAGCAATATACAAACAGTCCAAAAAAGTGTTTATTTTTATGGAATACGGTGCAATAGGCAGAGGACAAGGGACACGCCACTCTTCTGTCTGTGGCCCTGCTGGAATCCTTTGTGTCCCCCCGAGTCCACATGCCTTCCCTGCAAGACAAAAATGGGGCTGGGAAGGAAGAGGTGACACCACGCTGGCAGGACCCCCGCTGCACTGCTCTGCAGACCCATTGGCCTGACCCCGAGACACAGGGCCAGCAAAGCCCAGGACCTGCCCCCGTTCCTTTCCCTTCACCCTACCCAGCCTCGGGATGTCAAGCCACCTCCGGAACATGTCTACACTCCACAGCTACCCCGCAGCAATACGCACTCTTGGGACCTCGCTGATCCAGGATGGGGAGGCAGGCCATCGCCCCTCCCAAGACTCAAGAAACTGACCTGCGGTTGCTCCAGAAACTCGAGGCTCTGCGGCCGTGAGCACCGCCGGAGCCTAAAGACACGGGCTCTTCCCAGTCACGGCACTGGCGGGCATTCACCCCATCATAAGCAGACACTAGTGATCCCGGAAACGAGATGGGCCTTACTCTGTCGACTAAATGAATAGCTATTTTCTTGTCATTTTTTTAAGTGCAACTCTTGCTTCATGCTGCTTAAGTTACCAGACGAATGCTGAGAAATAAGTAATCACAGACATTTTAATACCATTTCATTGCTGTTTTACGAGTGTTCATTACTTAACAGAAAGTTATCTTTTAGCTTTTTCGCTTAAGACTTTTATTTCTGATGAACAGCTGTCGTTGGGTTTCATTTATATCTTCCCCTTGTGGTTTAAGGAGCCGCGGAGCCATCCAGGCCTCCACTGCTGAAACAGCAGAGGGGCCCCAAGGAGAACCCAAGTCCCTGCCACTTCAGTGTCCACCAGTAAATATGATTGTCCTAATCCCCCCAGTGGCTGCAGAGACCCCCCTCTCCAGGACAGTGGCTCCACCTGCAGCGCTTAGCAAATCCCTGAGGCCTGGGTCAGCCCCAGGCTGACTCGATTGCTCAGGATGCGGCCTGGTGACTGCAACGCCAGGCTGAGAACCACTGCCCTGGAATAAGGACTGTGGGTTCGATCCTTCTGCCCACCACTCTCCTCCTTAACCTTGAACATTTAGTATTCTGAAAATTATTAGCACTGTCGGCCTGGGTCAAATTTGAGATCTATCTGGCATTTCTCTCTATGGGAGGGTTCAGCAGGGAGTGTAAGATTTTAACCCTAAGAAGAGCTGCCAGCCAACAGCCCTGTAGGAGTTAGAGTCACCAGCCTTGGAGGGCATAGGTTTAGGGTCAAACCAACCTGGATTTGAATCCCGCTGTGCTACTTTCCAGCTGTGTGATCTTGGGTAAAGATATACACCTCTCTGAGCTTTGTCTCTAAGAGAGGATAATCGTAAGGCCCACGGTGTGGGTTGCTGGGGAATGCGTGAGGCACAAGCCATCAGGCCTGGCAGGAGCAGGTGGTTGTGGCTGCCATTGCGTCCTTGGCTGGCTGTCCCATGGCTGGTCCGTGGCCCTCCATCTCTCAGGTTCATTTATCACAAGACATTGTGTGAAACGGGCTTCTTTGTACTTGTCCTGAAGTGATCCATTTTAAGTTCCAAGGATCCCCAAAGGTGCGTAGCTTTGGATTTGGTGAAGAGGGAGAAGCTGTCTGTACATCCCCACTCATCATCTGTCTACACTGTCACAGTCACCCTGAGCCAGGCCCTCAGTGCCAGGTACTTGGCCTCTGCGAGACCAACTGCCCATCTCATTCCAGCCTCTATTTACAGACGGAAAAGCCTCAGCTCCCGGGGGCTTGGCCTTATCTAATCTCAAGCTCTGTCAAGTCCTTCTCAAGGGCTTTACCTGCGGGTGTGAATGTCATAGGTGGGCACAGGGGACAGGGTCAGCTGAAGGCAGCCATGGGGCCCAGCAGCTCACCTGGCAGCTAGGCACAGTGTGTGACAGCTCTGTGACCGGCTTGGCCTTGGTGGCAGGGGGCATGACTGAAGCTCATCTTTGGTGGCTGTTAGTGACTGCCATCAGCAGAGCCATCTTCTGAGTGAGTCAGAGTGACCTGTGCCCCCTAAACCTGCCTCATTCCTGTCAGGCCCTCGTGGCATCCACCAAGCAGCACACATGATCTCACCTCCTTCTCCCCATAGCCCCAGCAGGGAGGTGTTCCCACCTCTTCCCCAGGTGTCCCTGCCTTCCCAGGCGACACCTCACATCCCCAGGCATCCCCTGCATCCCCAGGTGTCCCCACCTCCCTAGGCATCCCCAATTCCCAAGACATCCCCACCTCCCCAGGTACCCCCACCTCCCCAGGCATCCCCACCT
>NW_022437005.1:11141678-11202640 GCF_009761245.1 Sapajus apella
CCCCCACCTCCCAGGTACCCCCACCTCCCCAGGCATCCCCACCTCCCAGGCACCCCCACCTCCCCAGTCATCCCAGCTTCAGCAAGTGTCCTAACTGACTTGACCAGGTGTCATGCCCCAGGGAACTACAGTGGGCTCTGAGGAGAATATGGTGGGAAGACCCATCATTGGTCACCATGCCATCTGCAGCTGCCACAGACAGGCCACACAGCTAAGCAGGAACCAGGCCCCCTGGCATCAGGACCAGCCCCTCCAGAGCTGGGGCAGGGCTTCCCTCAAATGCAGCCAGACCTGCAGGTAGCCCTGCCCTCTGCAGCAGCCTCTGGATTTAAAATGACCACGGGAGCAATCTTCCCACTTGCCAACTGCCACTCCCACACCCTGGATACCAATGTCAAGTGGAGCCTGCACTGAGGCCACGGCCAGAGCTGTGGCCTGAGTTCAGGATGTGGCCCCTAAGTTTTTGTGGCATCCCTCAGAGGCTCCTCGGGGACCAGCTGAAGCGCCTGTCCTTATGAGGGCATTTCTGTATGTTCCTCTCCCCTCAAAGTCCACCTGCAATAGTTGCCACCAGTGCTAACATCTGTTGATCCAACTTGCCAACAAGCTGTTAACTGTCCCTTCAGAGCATGAGCTGAGGCTGAACCCTGGGAAATCACGGCCGTCCCAGCTCCTCTCTAGGGATGCCTCCCTGCCTCTGCTTTGTGTCCATAACACTGGGATCAATTGCATCAGGCTGTGGCTCTGTTGTCCCCACGCCCACGACCTCCTGGAACTTCCTCCCTGCTCTTCAGAGTGAGTTCGGCTGTCCAAGGGGTGGGGGCTTCGCTCCGCTGAGGCTCTGGTTTGAAGATTCTGCTCATCTTTAAAAGTAACAGTGGATGCTAGATCCAGACACAGGGGGTCTTCAGACTGCGGGCTCCCTGCCAAACGAGCATGTCCATTGAGTGATGAATTTGTCAGCTGGCTGAGCCTCACAGGAAGGAGTCAAAGCTCCCTGCAGGGAGAGGGCAGAAGGGGCCGGAGCTGCTGACCCGGCCTTTAAGGCGCAGCAGGACTCAGGACCACAGGGGTGGCTCCACTTTCCCGCAGGAGTGAGGGACGGGCATAGCCTGGGGCCTCAGAACAGACTCCTGGAAAATTAAAAGGGTGAGTACAGCTGCCCCACGCGCGAGGGGGTGGGGATGGCTGGGACGGAGCGCCATGCAACGTGCTTAACGGGGTGACCCCTGGGCAGGGGAAGACCCTGAGGGCTCTAAGGATTTGCCCAAATCTACCAAGAGGAAAAGACGTGGGTAGGCGAGCATGTGGCTGACTCCAAGCAGAAGCACAGACTGGAGACATTCCCAGTGGGTGGAACTGGGCTTGGCTTTTCCAAACCCAAAGAACAGGAAGGGGCAAGTCACGCCGCAGGGGAAGCCTGTGTTTGCTTGAGCTGAAAACGCCGGGAAAGCAGCCTCCACTCCAGGAGGAAGGCCCAGGGCTCATTTCTTCGGGTTTTGTTGCTGCTCCTGCTGCTGCCCGGAGTGTTGTGTTGTGTTGTGTTGTGTTGTGTTGTGTTGTGTTGTTTTGTGTTGTGTTGTGTTGTTTTGTTTTGTTTTTGAAAGCCCACGGAGTAGGACAGCTTTCTTTAGGAAGCCTTTGAAGGCCCAAGGACAGTAGCATGCAGGCAGGGTTGAGTCCTGGCCTTCACAATGGGGACACTGACCCCCACCCGCTCCGGGATGCCCGCCATGAGCCCCTCACGCTGGCCCGAGGGTGGACTGACAGGCCTCTAGTCACTGTCGACAGCTGCCTCTGGTTGCTTCTGTCCTGCAGAGGCCGCAGACCCACCGCAGTGCCCATGGCTGCACTTGCTGGAGGCTCCACAGGAGAGAAAGAGGAATGCCCAGAGCTGAATCCACCACAGCTGTCTCAGCTCCCAGGGCGGGCTCGTGGACAGGACTTGCAGGGGGAGTCCCAGAGTGGTCTCGTGTGGAGGACTCCAAGGGTGGGCTCTTGCACAGGGCTCCCGGGGTGGGCTCGTGGGCAGGGCTCCCAGGGTGGGTCTCAGGGCGGGCTCGTGGGCAGGGCTCCCAGGGTGGGTCTCAGGGCAGGCTCGTGGGCAGGGCTCCCAGGGTGGGTCTCAGGGTGGGCTCGTGGGCAGGGATCCTGGGGCAGGCTCATGAGCAGGGTTCCGAGAGTGGGGTTCCAGTATGGGTTAGTGTGGAGGACTCCAAGGGCGGGCTCCAGGATGGGGTCCCAGGGTGTGCTCGTGGGCGGGGCTCCCAGGGTGGGTCTCAGGGCGGGCTCGTGGGCAGGGTTCCCACAGTGGGTTCCAGGATGGGCTTGTGTGGAGGACTTCAAGGGCAGGCTCGTGGGCAGGACTCCCGGGGCAGGCTCATGGGCAGGACTTCCGGGGCGGGCTCGGGGACAGGACTCCCGGGGCAGGCTCGTGGACAGGACTCCCGGGGCGGGCTCGTGGACAGGACTCCCGGGGCGGGCTTGTGGACAGGACTCCAGGGGCGGGCTCGTGGACAGGACTCCAAGGGCGGGCTCGTGGGCAGGACTCCCGAGGCGGGCTCGCTGGCAGGACTCCTGGGGCAGGCTCTCGGACAGGACTCACGGGGCGGGCTCGCGGACAGGACTCCTGGGGTGGGCTCGTACGCTCGCTCACATCCAGCACAGCTGGAGCATCCACTGCCAGGCCTTCCATCATGACGCTAAAGCCATTAATCAGGAACGACAATGACAATGTCTTTGTCCTGGTTCTGACCAAGGCCTCTGACTTTCATTGCCTGCATCACCACAGCCTAATGTGTGTCTGCAGTCACCGTGTGTGTCCCACTGTCACAGTGAGGAGGCTCAGGCACACAGGTCCCAGAGCAGACCTGAATCATTGCCTTGGCGTATTCCTGAGCATCCTGCCTCTGCTCCAATCCAGGACAAGTGCTGTGGCTGCCCCGGCGTCAGGCCTGGCTTCTCAGTGCCACTGCACCTATCCCAGCAATGCAGGGACCAATGTGGCAGATCTGGGCTCCAGACTGTGAGACCAGTGTCCCCTTAGCTGAGTATGTCATCAGTCTCCTTTGTCACCTGCATGCCCTTTACTCTAGCGCAGAATGAGCCCAAGGCTGCCCTTGCCCAGGACCGAGAGAATTCAGCACCAGGGCCTACACTCAATCAGAAAGGCTGAGTGAGAACCAGGTGCTCTGGGAGGTGCCAGGTAGGTCCTGGAGGGCAAATCCCCTGCACCTCCTGCTGCGTCTAGGGGATTGCGCTTTGCTTTTTACTGAAAGCAGGTCACTCGGGAGCAAATCTGAATATAGACAGAGATAGCAATAATATATTTATGAGAGAGAGAGAGGAGACTCACAAAATCACGGTATGTGCACCTCCTCCTCCAGCTTGAAGCCAGCGCTCCCCATTCTCACTGGCCTTTGGTTAGGATACCTCAGGACACCGGAGTCCAACTCATGACTCAGCCAAAAGGTGAACAGTGATTTGCATCTGTTGTCTGTATATGCCAGAGCATCACATTTGGGTTCCAACTATTTTATTAAACCAATCCAGATTTGCAGCTGGGACAAGATGGCCCCTGTTCCCTTAAGCCACCCGAGCTAATGTCTTCACTCCCTGGATCGAGTTGGCACATTTTAAGCAGCATCTATTTTTCTATGGACTTGACTGATGAAGGGTCCCTGCTAAGCAGAAAGAATCTGCTAAGGTGGGCTCCGACTTGCTGAGGGCTGAGAGCTGCAGAGCCAATGAGGAGCTGGGAGAGCTCTCCCGTTTAGCACAGTGAGTGAGTCTCCTGTTATTCTCTCAAGAATGTGCTTCTATCATTGATGACAAGGGACAGTCACTGTCCAGCCACACACTTTTAATTTAGAAAAGAGATCAGGCTCACTTGCCCTTCCTTTAGTCCATAATGGAAAAATGGGAAGGAATTAAATGCAAAGCTTCATTATGATTCCCTGAGAAGAACCCAGCTGTTCAGGTGTTCTAAACCAACTATCCATCTGGCGTTTGTGGATTCTCAAACAAAGGTGCTTTAAAAATAACACATACCAGCTGGGCACAGTGGCTCATGCCTGTAATCCCAGCTCTTTGGGAGGAAAATTAGCCAGGCCTGGTGGTGGGCACCTGTAATCCCAGCTACTCGTGAAGCTGAGGCAGAGAATCACTTGAACCCAGGAGGCGGAGGAAGCAGTGAGTGGAGATCACGGTGTTATACTCCAGCCTGGGCAACAGAGCAAGACTCTGTCTCAAAATAAATAAATAACTGATACATGCCTTGAATTTGAAGAGTGCATTGCAAACTGGTCTGTTTCATATTCTCAGCAGTCCTGTGCCACGTCTGAAACAGATCTCAAGAGGCTGTTTTCTCAACACTCCCAGGTGACAAACGCAGCCTTGGACTTAGCCAAGGAGCAGTGAGGCCAGTGCCCGGCAAGTCACAGCTGCAGGATGGCCACAGCACTCCCTAAGTCTCGTCCTGCTGAGACCCCAGTGAAGAGGGTGCCTGGCTGTGTTCACCCCGCACAGAGCATCCCCTTTGGAGAGGATGTGGCACCAGGATGGTTTGTACCAGGAGAGAAGCTAGGGGTGGTCAGGCTTCTTCCAAATGCCCTGCTCTGATGTATGGCTCCCCCTGGAGCAGGTGCAGCCCCCAAGACCTCCCTGCTAAGGCTTCACCTGAGTCCAGTTCACAAGGGAGTGGTGACTGCAGTGGTTGATGTGGAAGGCACAGACCAGGACATGAAGCCGGAGGCCTGAGTGACCCACCCATGCTCAGAGATAACTGAGGTCTGACAGCAAATGGAATCAGCCACCACAGTCAGCTTTGTGCCCACTCCCGGGGGTACTTGTGACGTCTGGGGAGACACTTTTGGTTATCACAACTACCCCTCTCATGGATAGAGCCAGGGATGCTGCTCAGCATCCTACAAAGCCCAGGACCACCCCCATAACAGAGAGCTAGCCGGCCCCAAACAGCAGCAGTGCTGAGAACCCTGCACCACAGCACCTGGCTTGGTCACGTACAGCACAAACACTCACGTTTTGAAAAGGGGTCTGAATCAGGCACCGCCCCGGTGGAGCCTCCCAAGTACGCTTGGAATCCACTCACAGACCCATGAAAGGGCTTCCCTGTACACCCGCATCATAGTTCAGCTGAAGAGAGGGAAAAGGGAGTCACCCCCTCCTCTGAGCCCTGCAAGAAGCCTGTGGAGTTGCACATCGATTCAGCCGTTCTGTGCACACCTCCACCTGCCTTCACCAGCAGTGTGCCGGTTCCAGTCAAATGGGAGCAGTGAAATAGCCAGAACCTCCCACTGGAGGTGGCCTGGGGCTGTGTGGAGAAATCTCTCAGGGCCGTTCAATCACTGAGTCCCAGAAATCTTCTGATCCAGAAAGGGCTGTGGGTCCCATCCCCCGGGGACAGAGACAGGGCCCCACAGGAGAGGCATGAGCCCAAGTCAGCCAGATCACGGTAGGTGGGGACTCAAATCTCCTGGGCAGTGGCCAAGCCTCCTTCCCCAGCTACTCCATGAGGATGGGGGTCTAACCGGGTGGGGCAGAGGCATCGCCAGCAGCCTTGCCATCCTTCCTGGGATGGTGGTCTAGATGGGGCTGGGAACCGTGTGCTCTCCATTGGGCAAGCTGCAGGCAGGAAATGAGACCCGCAGGGCAGGGCTGCTCATGGAAAGGGTATGGTTGCTTCTGCTCCTTCCCCATGAATTAGGAGACAACTGCATTTGAACAGAGGTTGGACAAGGCCTATCAGGGATCACAGGGGAGGTTTGGGCTTTAATTTAGTTATCTGCAGGTTCACCCATTCTGAGTCACTCAGCGTCACTGTGGAACAAAGCCAGAGGTTCAATGCGTGCAGCAGGCATTCCATGCCCCCTTGTGAATGCCAGAGCAATTTGACAAGCATTGCTGAGCACCTGCTGTGTACCAGGGCTACAGTGGGCCCTTGGGAAGCAAGGATGAGGAAGAGGGCAGAGCTGGGGAAGTGCACAACCTCACTGGAGGCAATGCAGGGCCAAAACCGAGGCCATGGGCGCCACGCCTTCAGAGGGAGCCAGGGGCCTAGGGAAGACCACTCAAGGGCAAGAGTATGCGTTTGTGGTGGGAGGGGCTGCTCAGGCCAGAGCAGCAACCTCGAGGGAGACTCAGTTTCCCTCAGTTTCCCCTCCAGCTCTGCTAGGAGCTCCGTTCACTCTTCCAGGTCTTAGGATTCCTTCAACCCCTCACAAATGCTGCCTCTGGCCCCACGTGCACATATCCCTGGCACTTGCGTGGGTAGTGGCTGGTTCCTGTCTGAGCAGCTCTGTTTTCTTTGGGAGAGATGGAGGTGCTCCCCAGGCCCTGCACACCTGGGAGATGCTCAGCCTTCCTAAACAAGATCAGTGAGTGTCCGTGGCGCCCTCCTCCAGTCACTCAGATGGCCACTGCTGAGCACTGCCCGTGGCAGGGTACGTAAGGCAGGGCCTTCTTCCTAACAGGCCAAGAAGGTCACCTCGACTGCAGGGCACTGGTGGTGGAAAAATCAATCTGGGATCCTTCCTTTTTAGTCTCCAGCCATGCCCATTGTCACACTGAGAATGAGGGTCACTGATGGAGGGGTGCAGCATGGAGGGAGGGTCTGCCAATCATGGAACACTCTATGATGTTATCTTCATCCATGCCGTGGTCTCAGGTGTCTGTGCCTTCATCACCCCCATGTCCCAGAGGGAAGGCCAAGCAAGGCTCAGAGAGGTTAGGAAAGCGCCCCAGATCACACAGCCGATACAAATCTGAAATACGCTCCGGCTCTGCCTGAATCCCAGGTTGGTGGTCCCAACTGCTACACGCTCCACTCTCAACACACGCCTTCTGGCTGAATCAGCTTTGCTGGCCACTATTCTGCAAAGGAAATGGAGGTGTGGCCTTCCCAGTTTTCCAAGAATGAGGTCCCGGGACTGAGAAGGCCTTGCCCACCCTCTCCACTACCTTTGACTGGGATCCTGGTCCCTGCCACTTGCCTGGGTGGAATCAGTCAGATTGCATTTTGAGCCTGGGAAGGTGAAACTCAGGTCTTCTCTCTGGAGGGGAAGGTGACTGGTCCTAGAAAAGAAAAGGAAGGCAACCCGTGTGTCCACAGGTCCCCTGCACCGCCAGTATACAGCAGACACCGTCACAAGCCCTCCCATATCCCACCACAGCCCTCAAGGGGGATATGGGTTTTAACCCTCCCATTCTATGGATGGTGAAACTGAGGCTCGGAGAACAAGTACTTTGGCTGGATAGCAGAGCTGGTCCACAACAGGCCAGAGTCAGAGTTCAGGTCCGAGGGGCTCCACAAGAGGCCAAGCACCCAAAACACAGCTGTCTGGAGCATGGCCTCTTTAGGAGCTGCCTGTATTGCTATGCCAGGGTCGCTGTAACAAACGTCACAGGCCAGGAGGCTTGAACAACAGAAGTGCACTTCCCGCTGTTCTGGAGCGTGGAAGTTGCAGAGAGCTGTCAGCAGGACTGGTTCCTCCAAGGCCTCTCCTTGGCTTGCGGACGGCTGCCTTCTTCCTGAGTCCCAAACTTCTAAGGACACGGCCTTCTAGGACCAGGAGCACCCCTAGTGACCCCATTTTAACTAACTACCTCTTTAAGAACGCTATCTCCAAATAGTCACATTCTGAGGCCTGGGGATTAGAACTTAACACATGAGTTTTGAGGGGGCACAATGGAGCCCCAGTCACCATCCAAGCCCGTGCATCTCCCATCCCTGTGGCCTCTGCTCCCTTGTGCAGATACACTGCCTGTGGCCACCCAAGCCCCTCACCTCCACCCAGCAGAGCTGCCCTCAGCCACACTCACATGTCTGTCTACTCGCCCCTGTGGGCCCCACACCAGTGCTGTTGTTGACCCACAAAGGGTTTAAGCGGTGCACACATGGGCAGTGAGGGCTAAGTATATGGACCCCTTCTTCCCAAGTCCGTCGGGAGCCCAGCTGGCATCTGCACAGGATCCAAACTTGGCTGCATCAGCTGAGCTGGGGGTGCTGTCCCCCAAGATCCTGCAGGCAGAGGGCAAGAGAACCTCTACGATGCGGAGCTCCCCACCCTGCCTGCCTGCTGCCCAGCCACGCCTTAGTCATGAGTGAGACCTAGAGGCTTTGCCACTCAGCCCTGGGCTCTTCTGTGTGCAGGAGCTCCTTGGGAACCGGCATGCCCCAGTCAGGTGGGAGTCAGTGGGGCCTGCCAGGACAAGGACCTTAGACCAGATGAAGATGCCTGGCTAGACACGGGGGACCCCCCCAGGCAGGAGCATAGAAGAACACTGGAAAGGATGGCATTGGTGTATGTGCTCACGTGCGCTTGGGGGTGCACCTAGGGAATCGCCAGGGATACCGGACAAGCAGATTTTCAGACTGATGAAGTCCTGCCTGGACCTACCTGAGAGTAAAACCAGCCAAGGGTGTGCAGCTTCTGCTACCACAGCCCGTGTCCCTCAGGCAGCCCACTTAGATTTGCTGCCCCACTGTGAGGAGCATGGCGCTGACAGCCTTCGGTGCTAAAGCTGCAGCCCGCTGTCCCTGGGGTGGCCCCAGCCAGTGACCGGGCCAGGTGGAGACACAAGCCTGGCCCTTCCCACCCAGACCAGCTCTTCCCGCCAGCACCCTGGGCTTAGAGGTGCCGAGAGGTTGCCCCGTGTCCTGGAGGCTCCTCCTGCCCATGCCCACAGTCTCCACGTCTGGTTCACAGGCATCACTCCCCCTGCAAGCCTCTCCGCTGCGCACCTTGGCGCTGCTCCCTGGAGAGCCTGCCTACACCAGCCCTCCCTGGTGCAGTCCAGGAAGATTAGGACTCAGATGTCAGGAAGGTGAAGCCGAAGAGGTGGAAAGATAAGCATCAGCAGCTAGAGCCTAACCCACGTGACTCCCGCACCATCAAACCCAACAATCCATCTTCCAGTTTGGGAAGTCCCTTGCCACAGCTCACTGTGAGCCCTTCTCACGGATCAGGGACTCGGCCCCTTACAGTGACTGGCTTCGAGGCTGGGGACCCTTGCGTTCCTTTAGGCTCCTGCCTGCTGGACCCACAATCTTCTCCCACAGTATGCGTCTATCCTCTTCATCCCTTCCCAACATAGAGGCCCCTGTGCTCATGGGAATCCACAGACGGCTGCAGGAAACAAGCAGGCGTTGCTATGAGGCAGCTGCAGCCCTGCTTCCAGCCCACACGGACTCATTTTGATGGAGACAAGTCTGACAGGCTTAGCAAATTTACTTGGAATCCACAGCACCGTGCAAACTTTTCTCTCCTTCTCTGTGAAAAAGATGAGGTCTGTGTGTTTGTCTGTAGAAGGTCTCCGTTAGCAGAACCTCCAAGGAAGGGCAGAGTAAGTGTTTGGGGTAAATGTTTGCAGAACCACGATTTGAACAGCGCCAAGGTAGGTGATAGTGTTTTTCTTTCTGTGATTTCCTGTGCAATCAAACTCTCTCAATCTTCGCTTGCTTCTCACCTGTGAAATAGATCTCCTCGGGACTAGGACTCAGCCCAGTTGTTCTAGGAGCAGAAGTGAACTTTGGTGGTGCAGCTAGAATATACTTGCTGCTTCTAAGTTATGAACCAAAGAGAAAAATAAACACGCCTTAGTTTGAACATTAGAGAAACACATTTCACTTCTTGGAGACAAACCAGGCCGGGTCTCCCACTCCCAGCAAGCCAAGCTCCTGAAGAATGGCCCTGGAGAATGTGAAATGACATGAAGTCTCCAGCAATTGGACTGCCCTGGGGTCAGCTTCTGTCCCCTCCACAGCCCAGGGGCATTTCCGGTGCCCTCATCCGGCGATCCCAGGCAGAGAGAGCAGCGGCCACGGTACACCTCCCATAGTCTCTGCCAACCCACCCCCACAAGCTGAGGTTTTTCTAGCATTCATTCAGGGCCTTCCAGACTCAGCCTTCAGGAGAGAGCTTGCATTCTTCCTGCTCATATCTGATAAGACTAAGGTTTTCTACCCCTAAGGAGCGCCCTAGGTACCGCTGCCCTGGAATGCCAATGGTCAACTCTGAATCCTCCCAGCAACACCCTGCCGGGAGGGGGGCATCACACAGACCAAGCACCTTGGCCTCTGATGCAGTGGGAGCCCCTTCTCAGCCATACACGGCCCATGACAACACCCTGCCTATCTTTCAAGGCCAGCCGACATCCACTTGCTCCAGGAGGCCTTTGACACTGCCCCATCCCGTAGGAACCCAAGCCAAACCAGATTCCAGAGCCTCTAACATCAGGCCCCACTGACCACTCACTCCCAGCAGAGGGGCGTGCAGGGCTGGCTCCTAACCACTTACCACGTGAACTGATGTTGCAGACCTGCCTGGTGATCCAGCTGCTCTGAGCTCAGAGGCTATGGTGGTCAGTAAGGGAAAGGCTCCTTTCACTTTCACCGAGGGAGACAAGGACCAGGCAAACCAACAGACGGGCCAGCAGCCACAGAGAATGGGAGGGCTCAAAGAGACAGGCAGCGAGGGAATGGGTGCCATTGGGCTTGGGGGTGCCAATGGAGATGGTCGGGATGACCTTAGATGTCCCCAAGCCAAGTCAGGTGCCATTGGCACAAAAGGCCTGGAAAGGTGAGATGCTTAGGCCGCGGTCTATCACCCAGATGTGCCTGAAGCCAGCCCAGGGTTGCTGCTTAGGACACTCACGTCCTGTGGGCACCCCTCCCAGGTGCCTGGCAAAGTCACCGCCAGAACCCACTGCCCACATCTCTCTTTTGGAGCCCGCCAACAGAGGCTGTGGGGGGCTTGTGGAGATGAGGAGTGGAATTTAGGGTGGCTGGGCTGACGGCTGACCATGAGTTCAGGTCACCACACCAGTATGGTGACATATGCCAGAGCTGATAGCAATAAAATGACCATGCAGGTGAGAAAGAGGATCATACCTGGGTGTCGCAAGGTCTCGGGTCACACTCTGGAGATGTGTCTCAGCCAGGAAGTAGTTTCCAAAGAGCAGGAAGTGAAAACCGCATACGGCCAGTATTGCCTTTGTAATTTTCTAATGCGGGATGTAAACGTGCCATAACAATGTGATATCAAAGAATTACGTTCTCTTAATTGACATCAAAAACTATGTTGGGCTCACAGCCCTGCACATGATGTACCCTAGTGTCGTCTGTACAATAGCAACACAGTCTCTCTCAGTGCACCGGGGACCCCATTCCACACGGGGGTCCTCAGGGTGCTTCCAGGCAGGCCACACAGCTACCCGGTCACACGGGTTCCAGCTTGCTGGCTTTTCTCTCTGTCTTGATTATTTTCCGCTTCTGGAGACCGGTGCATCAAGCTTTCCGATTGTCCCTCAGCCAGGCGTTCTGTAAGGCCGCCAGTTCCTTCTCTGACTCATCCTTCCAGATTATTGAAGAAATCGTCACCAGGCAGGGGTGGCCCATCCCCCTCAGTAACCTTTCACTCCTGAGTCATTGGCAGGACAACTTTAAAATCATTCACACATTCTTTCCATGGGTTTGCTTAAGATGTGCTGATTTCTTTCAGGGGAGATTGCGTTTGTTAACAATGCTGGATACATGCTCATCGAGTGAAGCGCTGTTTAAATCGCTCCCTACCTCTGCCCTGCCTCCAGGCCTCTCAGTCTCTTTGCATTCAGGGAGGGCAGCTCAGATAGATACCTTTATGATGGAACTCTGCTGTCATGTCTAGAATGAAGTAGAGGAAAGGCCTTCATTAAACATTTGTTGAATTTAATTAAATCGAATTTGCCATTTTATGCGTAGCCCGTCCTCTCCAGGTGAGTGATGTGCTAAGCTTGTCTAAACCAAAACGAGAGGTCTGTCTCAGACTGAGTAAGAGCTGTGAGCTGTGAATGAAGGTCGGCGTCTTGGTAATGAAGAACTGAGTGAGATGTCCTTGCATTATCAATCATGGGGACTGTTGTCACGGTGACCCGTTCCATCATCTTAGGGTGACAGTGGCTGCCTGGCCTGCATCCAGGATGCTGGGGTAGCTTGGGATCACCCTTGTTCTGGGGTTAAGATGGAGCAGGGACCCCTCTTGGGACCTGCTGGGCCTGCCAAGCACCCCTTCCCCCAAGCACGGAAATAAAGGAAAATCCTGAGTTCCTTCAAGGGAAATTGCAGGCACCCAGCTGCCCTTGAGAAGTAAACTTGATAAGCAAGAAGGTTATAGTGGCTTAAAACAGTAGCCAAGGAAGTCAGAGTCACGAGAACCTTTGGTTTCCTGCAGAAACTAAAGATGACACCTTAGCATATGTCCTTGAGCTGCTTTTCGGAAACCCTGATCTCCATCCAATGGGTTCCCTGGCACACAGGCCTCAGACGACGGGGAGCTGAGGACCGGACTCTGATCGCCGTTCTTGATTCTAAATTTCTTCCTGAGGGGTCAAGAGAAGGTCAAGTCCACTAGCTAGAACTAGCATTCTTTTCTGCTGAACACAAAATTTTTAGACGAGGCTTTGCATCTTTAAACAATTGCAAGTTGAAAAAATCTTTGAATTGAGCTATCTATGACCTGCGGGCCCCCACTTGGTGACGTCCCACATTTTTAGGTCAAACCAATGTACAGCCTCCATGGATTGATCTATGACATTACCTGTGACGTCTGCCTCCTTCCCTTTAAAAACACCTACCTGTAAGCCATTGAGGCCAGGTCTAAAGTAGTAAGTGCCTCACTTTCTCTGGCCGCAGTCCCAAGGTCAGCCTTAGCTTTGCTGGGCTGCATTGGCGGACTCTGTTCCAAATGGTCAGCCTAGGGTCCTGCCTCCAGCCCTGGTTCCTCAGCGCTTGGACTCGGACCCTCCCAAGCCCCTTGAATACAGAAGGACTTGAACTTGCTCTAAGGCGAAAAGCTTGTTCTTTTGAGCTCCATGGGCCGCCCCTTCAGCAATCTCTGTGGCTCGCAGACAAAAGCTGGCCCAGTGTGAAAGTGATCCTGCCAAGCTGAGATACTCAGAGAACAAAGAACATCTTGAAGGTGAGCGCCTCCCACTTCTCTTTGTGACGTGCACACACTAGGGGAGAAGACTAAACGCAAGATAGAGGAGGATACACATGAGGTGACCACCGCAATGAGACCCGTGGCCTGCTACCCCACATGGAGGCTGCCGCGACCTCCCAGCTACGTCCCATACCCTTGCCCATGAGAACCGGACTCAGAGAAACTCAGCACCCAAACACCCTCCTCACTGCACAGAAGGCATCTCCCTGGGCGCCGCTCGTGTTCTCCAGGGGCTGATTTTGCGTGGGTCTCTCCACGTGTCTGTTCTGCTTGAACCGGGCAATGAGGAAGGTGGCCCTGGCCTCCTCCCTGCTCTTCGGTGGATCTACCCCTGCACCCAGCAGGCACAGCCGATATCTGTTCCTTAACTTTTCTCTGGCTTGAGGTTTTCACTCCTTTCTCTTTCAGTAAATGACTCAGAAGTGAATGCTTCCCACTGGCATAGTTCTCTCTCTCTTTCTCTGTGTGTGCCCCTCTCTCTCTCAGTCCCTCTCTCTCTGTCTCTGTCTCTCTTATATAAGCACACACACGTGTGAGCACACGCACATGATAACAAAATTCCACATATGGCTATCAAAATTCTGCAAGCAAAGCATGCACAGGTCCTGCAGAGTAGAGCCCTGCCCCAGCCTATGGGCAAGCCCATCGCATTGACCCAGGCCAGCCTCGTGGCCAGCCCTCTTGGAGGCATCCTAACTTCAGAAGTAACACGCTGGCTCTTGTCCTGTTGGACATCGCAGGGCCCGAAGCAGCAGCCGTCCCACGGGAGCATCAGAGACCACAGAGGTGGGAACACAGGCCCGGGAGACTGCGACCCTGAGACTCTGCTGCTGGGGTATACTCGATGTCCTGGCTCGACTGAGTGGCCCTGAACTTGTCAGTCTGTGTCTGTGGACCTGTGTCCTGGGGCAGGCATGGACAGGCACAAGAATAAGATCAGCGTACAGCAGGAGGCAAACTGTGAAGTACCTCTCTGTCCTTTGTGAATTACCACAGTGAGGGGTCCACACAGGACACTGTGAAGTACCTCTCTGTGTGAATCACCACAGTGAGGGATCCACCTAGGACACTGTGAAGTACCTCTCCGTCCTGTGTGAATCACCACAGTGAGGGGTCCACCCAGGACACTGTGAAGTACCTCTCTGTCCTTTGTGAATTACCACAGTGAGGGGTCCACCCAGGACACTGTGAAGTACCTCTCTGTGTGAATCACCACAGTGAGGGGTCCACCCAGGACACTGTGAAGTACCTCTCTGGCCTTTGTGAATTACCACAGTGAGGGGTCCACCCAGGACACTGTGAAGTACCTCTCTGTCCTGTGTGAATCACCACAGTGAGGGGTCCACCCAGGACACTGTGAAGTACCTCTCTTGCCTTTGTGAATTATCACAGTTAGAGGTCTACCAAAGAAACTGTGGGCTGGGATCCCTGCTGCCCACTTGCTAGCATCTCTGAGCCTGGGCTTCCTCATCTTTAAAGTCTCTAGGCACAGGGCTGCTCTGAGGAGTAAATGAGAGGACGCAGGCTCCGGCTCACACAGGGCTCTCCAGGAAGGCTGTGGTCTCTACCGGGGTGTCCTTACGGTTTCCAATTCAGCCCTGCATCGTGGTCCTGAACTTGACTGCAACTCTCCCTATATTTTAGGATTTTTTTTTTTTTTTGAGAGCAGACCTCATATTTTATGCATTATGTCACTTAGCATTACCTATTTGGGAAACAGGATAAGTGTTATACATGTATATTTAAATCTGATTAAAGTTGATTCTCTCAAAAAAAAAAATGCCCCTGTGAAGCAGGCAGGTGGGGTACTATTTTTATACGTACAAGCAGGGAAACTGAGGTGCAGGGAGCTTAAATGGAGGCTCCTCCCAGCAGATAGGGTGTTCCTCTTTTTACAAAGGCACAATGCAGAGATCAGAGGCTGCTGTCTGCATCTGAAAATTTACCTGCAAGATTAAAACAGTGGGTTCGATGGTTCAGGAAAGGAAGCCCAGCCATTGCATCCATTGGCCTTGAACACTGGCCTGTCAGCATTGTGCGGACCTCAGAGTCTCCAAAAAAGGGAAAGGAGACACCAGCTCACTGAGAAAACAGGGCTTTCTGAATTGAAAAGAAAAATCTCCTTGGAAGTACTTTTCTTTGTGACGTTGCTGTAACAAACTTCTTCCTTTAATCTTTGAGAAAGAGAAAAGTGTGCTCACTGCGGCTGCAGCGAAGCCAGCACACGTCCGTCCCTGGAGGGGAGCATCATGCTTGATCTGATTGTGCCACGAAGAAGTGGGGAAGGGAGCCGGTGGAAGGGGGTGGAGCCCGGCTCATGTTTGGCATTTGTGCCACGTGTGGCTTCCTCAGGTGGCCGGACCGCTCTGTCTAAGACGGCTTGGCCTTAACAGCAATTGTGGTCGTGATGGTGGAGACACGAAATAGCCTCTTCCACTCCTCTTTCACGTGGATGTGAATGAGATAAAACCAGAAAACCAGATAAGACATTCAACAGTTTGCATTTTCTGCTAACAAGGTTTCTCCAAGTGCAGGTGGCCAGTGTTGGCACCAATGGTAGTGACCATCAGTGCCCAGCCCATGATCCTCAGGCTCCTGTTTCCTGGGGGGATGAGGAGTCCCGCCCTAGGCTGTGCCCAGGGGCTCCCCTTCGTCTCCGCAGGGCGCAGGACAGGCACAGGACCAGGGAGTTGCCACCAGGAGCAGCCTGAGCCAGTGGTGCTGGGAGTTGTGGGTAGCCACCAGCTTCCTAATGAAACGGCGCCTCCGCCATCCACGTCTGTCACTGGCTGACTCACGCAGCCTCTGCTGGCTCCTTCCCCTTCCCTACCAGTGCTTCCTGGGATCACCTCCCAGATTAATCCCTGGCACGTGCATCCCTGCCTGGGGTGTGCCAAGTGGGCAACGCAGGCCCTTCCCTCCCTGCCCCTACTGTCCACTAGGAGGTCCCTCTGAATACGCCCCAGGCCATCTTTGTTCACACCCCTACCTTGGGGCTTGATGAGATCTAACCTTGAAATTCTGCTCACCTTCCTGTCACTTCAGGCTCTGCCAGCTCCCCTCCGTGGGCGGTGGGTCCCCCACATCTGAGTTTCCACCCTGGCCAATGTAGGCGTGTAGTCCCTTGGCTCAGGTTCCCCGGGCTCCCATGGCCCTGCCTCTGGCAGCCTCCTGGTTCAGAGTCCTCACGGAGGCAACTTGGGTAACGCCTGCTTTTGCTGATATGTTGTGGGCCTAAAATTCACCCTCTTTAGTGCCCAGTGCTAAGAGGTTTGATCAATATGCGCTGACATGCAACCCCTTGACAGTCAAGATATGAAGCTTTGGTTTGTGTTCTTTGTTTTATGAATGTAGTATATCACATGATTGATATTTAGACCCACACAGCTTGTTGGGCGCATCAACAGCTCATTCCTTTCCATTGCTGATTAGTATTGCACGGGGCGGGTGCAGTGGTGTGTCCATGCCCCAGTCGGTGGACATTTGGGTTGTGTATTCAAAGTCTGGGGCAAGTTTGAATAAACCTACTGTGAATAAGCATGTGCAGGTTTTTGCAGGAACATAAGTTTCCATTTCGTTTAGGTAAATGCCAGGAGGGGGATTATTAACGCCTTTTTAACTGACTTCCATCCTGCCCTGTGCCACTTCCCCAGTTCCTCTCCTTCCCAGCCCTTGTCTCAGGTCTGCTTCCAAGGAACACCAAGCTAAGACAGCAAGTGATGGTCACACCAGGCCTCGAGGCTGCACTGCAGCTGGTGCTCAGGAGCAGATAAATACCAGAAGAGGCCCAGATTTATGATTCCCCAGGAAAAAGAAGTTCCTGAGTCCCAGAAGTCACTGGCTGTCTGCAGCAACCCAGCCATTTTGCACAGAGAAATCCACACCAAACCTGGAAATCTTTTTTATTTTGTTTTATTTCAATAGGTTTTGGGGAGCAGGTGGTGTTTGGTTACATGAATAAGTTCTTTAGTGGTGATTTCTGGGATCTTGGTGCACCCATCACCCAAGGAGTGTACACTGTACCCAATGTTTTGTCCCTCACCCCCTCACACCGTTTCTCCCGAGTCCCCACAGTCCACCATGTCATTCTTATGCCTTTGCCTCCTCATGGCTTAGCTCCCACCTACGAGTAAGAACATATAATGTCTGGCCTTCCATTCCTGAGTTACTTCACTTAGAATAATGGTCTCCGCCTCCTTCTGGGTTGTTGTGAACCCCATTATTTCATTCCTTTTTATGGCTGAATAGTATTAAATGCCCATCAATCAATGAGTGGGTAAATAAAATGTGATATACGTATATATACCATTGCACACTGTGTTGCTATAAACATGTGTGGGCAAGTATCTTCTTGTATAACGACTTCTTTTCCTCTGGGCAGATACCCCGTGGTGGGATTGCGGGATCAAATGGTAGATCTAGTTTTAGTTCTTTAAGGAATCTCCACGTTGTTTTCCATAGCGATTGTACTAGTTGACATTCCCACCAGCAGTGCAAAAGTGTTCCCTTTTCACCGCATCCACGCCAACATCTATTTTTTAAATATTTTTTAATTATGGCCATTCTTACAGGAGTAAGGTGGTAACGTATTGTGATTTGGATTTGCATTGCCCTGATAATTGGTGATGTTGAGCATTTTTTCATATGCTTCCTGGCCATTTGCATATCTTCTTTTAAGAATTGTCTCTTCATGTCCTTTGCCCACTTTTTGATGGGAATTTTTTTTCCTTCTGATTTGTTTAAGTTCCCTGTAGGTTCTAGATATTGTCCTTTGTTGGATGTATAGTTTTCAAAGATTTTCTCCCACTCTGTGAGTTGTCTGTTTCCTCTGCTGCTTATTTCTTTTGCTGTGCAGAAGCTTTAAGTCCCAACTGTTTTTCTTTGTTTTTATTGCATTTGCTTTGGGATTCTTGGTCACGAAGTATTTGCCTAAGCCAATGTCTAGAAGGATTTTTCAGATTTTATCTTCCATAATTTTTATGGCTTCAGGCCATAAAGTCTTTGATGCATCCTGGGCTGTTTTTCCTATAAGGTGAGAGATGAGGAGGCGGTTTCATTTTTCCACACGTGGCCTGCCCATTATCCCAGCACCATTTGTCGACTAGGGTGTCCTTTCCCCAGTTTATGGTTTTTGTTTTTTTTGCTTTGTCAAAGATCAATTGGCTGCAGGTATTTGGCTTTATTTCTGGGTTCTCTATTCTGTTCCATTGGTCTATATACCAGTTTTTATACCAATACCATGCTGTTTTGGTGACTATAACCTTACCGTATAGATTGAAATCAGGTAACGTGATGCCTCCAGATTTGTTGTTTTTGCTTAGTCTTGGTTTGGCTATGGGGGCTCTTTTTTGGTTCCATATGAATTTTAGGGTTTTTTGTTCTAGTTCTATGAAGAATGACGGTGGTAATTGATGGAAATTGCATTAAACCTGTAGATTGCTTTTGGCAGTATGGTCATTTTGACAATACTGATTCTACCCATCCATGAGCATGGGATGTGTTTCCATTTGTGCCGTTTACGATTTCTTTCAGCGGTGTTTTGTAGAGGTCTTTCATCTCCTTGATTAGGTATATTCTTAAGGATTTTATTTTTCACAGCTATTGTAAAAGGAGTTGAGTTCTTAATTTGAAGCTGTTTGTGTACAGCAGTACTACTGATTTCTGTACATTACTTTTGCACCCTGAACCTTTGCTGAATTTGTTTACCAGTTCTAGGATCATTTTGGGTGAGTCTTCAGGGTTTTCTAGGTATAGGATCATACCAACTGCAAACAGCGACAGTCTGACTTCCTCTTTACTGACTTGGATGCTCTTTATTTCTTTCTTCTTGTCTGATTGCTCTGACCAGAACCTCCAGTACTGTGTTGAATAGAAGTGGTGAAAGTGGGCATCCTTTTCTTGTTCCAGTTCTCAGGGGAAATGTTTTCAACTTTTCCCCACTCTGTATAAACTTTTCCCCATGGCTGTAGGTTTGTCATAGATGGTTTTTATTAAGGTATGCCCCTTCTATGCCGGTTTTGCTGAGGGTTTTAATCATAAAGCAATGTTGGATTTCATCAGATGTTTTTCTGCATTTATTGAGATGATTATGTGATTTTTGTTTTTAATTCTGTTTATGTGGCGTATCCCATTTATTGACCTGCATATGTGAAAACCATTCTTGCATCCCTGGTTTAAAAACCACTTGATCATGGTGGATTATCTTTTTGATATGCTGTTGGATTCAGTTTGCTATCATTTTGTTGAGGATTTTTTCATCTATATTCATCAGGGATATTGATCTCTAGTATTCTTTTTCTGTTATGCTTTTTCCTGGTTTTGGCATTAGGGTGATACTGGCTTCATAGAATGATTTAGGGAGGAGCTCCTCTTAATCTTTTGAATAGTGTCAATAGAATTGGTACCAGTTCCTAATTCTTTGTTTTGTTTTTGTTATTGTTTTGAGACAGGGTCTCCCTCTGTCACCAAGGCTAGAGAGCAGTGTCACAATCTCGGCTCACCATAGCCTTGACCTCTCAGGCTCAAACAATTCTCCCACCTCAGCCTCCCAAGTAGCTAGGACCACAGGTACATACTACCATGCCCAGTTAATTTTTTGTATTTTTTGTAGAGACGAGCATTCACTATGTTTCCCAGACTGCGCTCAAGTGATCTGCCTGCCTGGGCCTCCCAAAGTGCTGGGATTACAGGAGTGAGCCACCATGCCCAGCCTCAATTCTTCTTTGAATGGCTGATGGAATTCAGCTGTGAATCCATCTGGTCCTGGACTTTTTGTTGTTTCTGGCAATTTTTTAATTACCATTTTAATCTCACTGCTTATTATTGGTCTGTTCAGAGTTTCTACTTCTTCCTGGTTTAATCTAGGAGGGTTGTATATTTCCAGGAATGTAGCCATCTCCTCTAGGTTTTTTAGTTTGTGCATGTTGAGGTGCTCATAGTAGTCTTGAATAATCTTTTGAATTTCTATGGTATTGATTGTAATATTTCCTGCTTCATTTCTAACTGAGCTTATTTGGATCTTCATTCTTTTCTTGGTTAATCTCACTAATGGTCCATCAATTTAATGATCTATTTCAAAGAATCAGCTTTTTGTTTCATTTATCTTTTGTATTTTTTGATTCAATTGCATTTAGTTCTGCTCGATCTTTGTTTTCTTCCATTGGGTTTGGGTTACTTTTCTTCCCTTGGGTTTGGGTTTGGTTTGTTTTTGCTTCTCTTAGTTCCTTGAGGTGTGACCTTAGATTGGTTATTTGTGCTCTTTCAGACTTTTGATGTAGCTATTTATGGCCATGAACTTTCCTCTTAGCAATGCCTTTGCCGTGTCCCAGATATTTAGGTAGGTTGTGTTACTGTTATTCAGTTCATAGAATTTTTAAATTTTCATCTTGATTTCATTGTTGACCCAACAGTCATACAGAAGCAGGTTATTTAATTTCTATGTATTTGCATGGTTTAAAGTGTTCCTTTTGGAGTTGATTTCCAGTTTTTTTCCACTGTGGTCTGACAGAGTACTTGATATAATTTCAGTTTTCCTAAGTTTGTTGAGACTTGTTTTACCGCCTATCATATGGTCTCTCTTGGAGAATGTTCCACGTGCTGTTGAACAGAATGGATATTCTGCTGTTCTTGGGTACAAGGAGCTGTAAATATTTATTAAATCCATTTGCTCTAGGGTGAGGTTTAAATCCATTGTTCCTTTGTGGACTTTCTGTCTTGATGACCTGTCTACTGCTATCCGTGGAGTATTGAAGTCCCCACTATCATCGTGTTGCTGTCTATCTCATTTCTTAGGTCTAGGAGTGTTTTGTAAATTTGGGAGCTCCAGTGTGAGGTGTGTATATATTCAGGACTGTGATGTTTTCTTGCTGGACTAGTGCTTTTATCATTATATCATGTGCCATGTTTTTCTAATTTCCCCCCCCAAAAAAATTTTAATCTACAGATCGAATTGAGACTAATCAGCCTTTTAGATGTAGGAAATTAAGGCACTGGGGGGACCAAAAATCGGTCCAAACCCTGAGTATGTAATGAAGACTGAGTGGCCCAACCTTCGTGAGATGCAATTCCTTTTTTTATTTTTTCAGTGTGTTTATTTGGACATGCATACTTGCTATTTTAAACTTTCTGTGAATTAGAGAATGTGAAATTCCTCACAGCCTCACTCAAGACAAAGTCCATGAACAACAGCTGTGCACGGGCGAGCCCGATGTTTCCTCTGCACACCTACCCACGCTGCACTCTAAAATAGTCAACAAATCACAGACATTTCGTCGTCTTCCGAGATGTAGAGACCTTCCCTACCAAGGCAAATGAATGAAGGCGCTTTGGTTGCCTGCATCTCATCCTTCTGCACTTTCCCAGATTGCCTTGTTCCATTAAAAAGGAGGAGAGGGGTACAAAGAGGAACAGGCATGTCTTTTATTTCTCAACATTACTCAAATAGATTACTTCCTCCACATATTATCCTACGGGAAAATTGCCAATTTCCGTGTTTGTGGAAAATCCGTTTTCGCAGGCTGACCTTTTCCAGGTGTGGGCTGCCGCTGGCTCCAGGCTGTCTCTGTCTTCCACCTCCCTGAGGCTTCCGAGTCACTGAGACCCACCCTATGCCTTGGCTAGGAACAGGCCCGTTCCCTTCTTGCCACCAGTCCTCTAGGAAACTTCGACAGATGCCCAGGCCTCCTGGGTGCAGCGTGCACAGCCTTGCTCCACAACCACCCACTCACGCTGAGAGGAGACGCTCAGGTGGGACGGGGCTCTCAGCTGAGCTGGCTACCACAGTGGAGCCCAGAATCCAGCAGACCACCCACAACGTGCCCCTGAACCTGGTTCCCCCGTCCTCCCTGTATCCTCATTCACCACGTGCAGATGGATGTCTTCGGACCAGAGTATCGGCTCCATTCAGGGCTTCTGCCACGACAGGGTATTCTGCTCCTGCCTGTGCACCACAGCAGCCACCGGCCACACCTGGCTATTGAACGCCTGAGATGTGGCTGGCGCACCTGGGAAACAGAATGTTGTATTTAAACGGCCACATTCTGCCAGTGGATAAAGTATGGAACAGCGCCGGTGTAGACAGGAGGGTGGCAAAACGCATCTCAGGAAGGGAGAACCGTTTATAGGAAGCAAGGAGGTGAATGAGCCCAGGATCAGGAGGAGGGCTTCCTCCACCCCCTGCACACCAGCCTGGGTGGCCTTAAAGCTGCAGCGAGGTGGGCCCTTGGCATGGGGAATGCAGGAGTGCAGACTGAAAAGAGGGCACGGTGTGGGGCAGCACCGTAAGGAAACGGCCAGGTGGTGCAGCGCTCCCTGTCGGCAGGGGCCCATCAACTTGCTTTGGCAGCCTGCTGGGGCCTGACTACTGGTTCAGACCACGAAGCCAGGCTCAGAGAAGCAGGGAAGGAGGGTGTTCCTTGATGGCAGTAACTCCATGCTGTGTGGTTCACTGTGGCGACAGCACAGAGCTGAGCAGGCCTGGGGCTGCAGGGGTGTTGGCCTGAGGCTGAAACACCACATCTTACCCGAGGTGCAGCAGGGGCTTCTTCAGGGAAACTGAGCTACTGCTGTGTCCCCAGTGCCTCTCCCCAAGGCTGGAGGGTGCAAAGCAGAGCCAGGGCCGGAGCTCCATGTGGAGCTGGTGACAGTGCCATGACTGGCAGGCCCCAAGTCCCCGGAACTGCCTCTAATTAGGGAAACTTGGTATGTCCCTGGGCCTCTCTGGGCATCAATTTCATCTTTATATTGAGGCTTGTAAATGAATCAAGCTTCTCAAACTCTAGTGAGCCTGAGAACAACCCAGAGTGCTTGTTCAAATATGATTCTTGGGTTTCTAGGCTGGATTCTGGAATAGGAGAATACTAATGGAAAAGCAGGCGAAATCTGATGAAGTCTAGAGTTAATTCATTGTCATGTGTCAGTGTTGCTTTCTTCGTTTTTACCAATGCACTTTGATAACGTAAGATGATACCATTAGAGGAAGCAAACTGGGTGAGGGGCATAAGGGAACATTCACGTTGTCTTCGCAGATTTTCTGTGACTCTAAAACTATTGCAGAATTAACTGTGCATTTTTTCAAAAAGTTTGTTCCTCAGCCCGACCCCAGCTATTCTGAATTCAGTAGGTTTGAGCATGGGGCCCCAGTGGCTGTGATGGGAGTGATCAGCAGACTGGGTTGAGAAACACTGAACTTTGCTCCCATGGCGCTCGCTGGAATCACTCCTGGGCCCAAGTTCTGTGAGACGGCTTTCCACCCAAGCAGCAGGGGTACAGGCAGAAAGCAGGCCACAGAGGCCAGAGAGTCAGAACCAGGCCTGGAGTCTGGACGGGCCAGAGAGAGCCGAGGATGCAGGAGATGAGAAGTCCAGATGCTGGCAAACAGGGACACAAGGGAGCAGAGCTGGGGACTCGCGTCCCTCACTGCCCCATGCACCTGTCATGCGCACTGCAGTGCGCACCTGTGTGGCGTGGGGGCACCCCGAGCACCCACCCCTGAGGCTGCAGGTTCCACTCCTGGGAAAGCACATAAGGAGCTGATGGTGGAGGCCTGGGCCTGAAGTCAGAGCTCAATAGTGGATGGAAGATCTGAACCATGGATGAAAACAGCAAAAATGCCAGAAATCTAAGTGCAGAAGCCCTAGCCTGCTGCCTCCAGACCCTCCCTGGGCTGGGAAAGCCCTCAGCTGAATAAGGGAGTTGGCCAGTGTGGTGGAGGAGAGACATCCTGAGAGCACCTCGAGCCTCGTGACACAGAAAAGACCAGTGGATTTGCACCCAGGGGTCAGATAGGGACATTCCAGCACAGATCACAAACAGCCTATGCCACCCTGTGAGGTCAGGTGTGGCCGGGACACACCGTGGTTAGGAGGGGCAGAGCGAAGCCGCCTGGGCCCTGGGGAGGAGCATGCCAGAACGTGGCCGTTCCTTGGGATCTGGAGGAACATAGGAAGCAGGACAGGGAGAGTGGGGCTCAGGATGGTGGCGAAAAGGGCAGCGGTGTTTGCAGCCCCCAGGGTGGGTGGGCAGGCCAGGAGAGCCTGGGATGCCCCGGTTCAGCAGACTTTTGCCAGGGAGAGGCAGGGAAGGCCTCCGCTGAAATCCAGACAGAGGGGATGTTGCCAAGACACTGACGGAAAGGCGAGTGGGCAGGACACGGTCAGATGATTCCAGCCCTTTCTGGGGTGACTGCAGCGCCTCCACATGGGTGGTGTGAGCTTCTCCATCACCCCGGTAGAGTCCATAGCCCCGAGCATGGGCACTGGGGCTGCTGGGCCTGCAGAACCCGTTAGAAAATACAGAACTTAGGCATCTGCATCTCCAGGGTTGGGGCCCAGGAATCTATTCGTCTATGTCTCAAGGTGATTGTAGTGAGCAGTGAGGTTGGGAAAGGGCCAGAAGAAAGGACTTCCCGGTCCCTAGCCTACAGGATTCTGGCCCCAGGGACACAAGCTAGACGCGCAGGCTCTGGTTGTCCTCAGGGAACGCCTCTGAAGTTTTCGGCTCAGCCTCTCCCAGCTGAGTCTGTGGGCTGGAGTGGTTCTAGCCCAAGGAGTTATTGCTGCCATAAATTCAAAGAAATGAAGCATTTTGGAAGATAATTTTCTTTTTGATTCCCAGCCAGGCTTCCTTGGAGAGTTGGCGGTAAGTCCACGCCGTCCCCGAGCAGAGTCTCCCTCTCTTCCCTGTGCCACCCCCGCTGCGACCTCACCCGCGCTGGCTCCAGACAGCAAGGAGCCCCTTCCCAAGTCCCTGGAGGCTCCATCTGAACCACTCAGTCCCCCCGCGCCACCCCCGGTAGCTCCACGGCAGAGTAAACTTGTCAGTTCCAGCACTTGCTCAAGGACTTTCCGTCTCTGCCTTCACCGTCTTGTTTACTGTGCTTACCTTCTGTTTCTGCTCTCTTTGGTTTCCATAAAAATTCCTTGCCCAACTGGCTTGGTCCAGTTCTGCCACCAGCATCTGGGCCACTGCCTGCTGCAAGGCTGAGAGTTGACACAATCAGAAACAGTGCCCTGCTGGCTGGGGCATAACTTAGTTCAGATGACACTCTGTGGCCAATGTCGTATTTTCCCCAGATTCTGCTGGAGCCAGGCAGAGGAAAATCGACTGCGTGTAAAGCTAATGACAGGTTGAATACATCAGGGATTGCTGAGTCTTGGTTGGATAATACAACACATGGATCCTTGGCAAGTGCCTTCATTCATTCATTCACTCATTCAGTCTTACAGTGATTCAGTCAACAAACTTGGCTGAGTGGCTGTCCTGTCCCATGTGCTGTGTTAGGTAGATTCCATCAGAGAGGAAAAGAGGAGCAATGGAAAGGAGTGTGTGTGTGTGCACTCATGTGGTGTGATTAAATATGGACTGTGTAATATATATGATACAACGAACACGAGTGACTCTCTAGGCATAAGAGGTAGTTGCTCTAAGGGCTGCCCAGTGGAGTCCGGGCGCGGTGGCTCAGACCTGTAATCCCAGCACTTTGGGAGGCCAAGGGGGGTGGATCACGAGGTCAAGAGATCGAGACTATCCTGGCCAATATGGTGAAACCCCGTCTCTGCTAAAAATACAAAAATCAGCTGGGCATGGTGGCACGCGCCTGTAGTCCCAGCTACTCGGGAGGCTGAGGCAAGAGAATTGCTTGAACCCAGGAGGCAGAGGTTGCGGTGAGCAGAGATAGCGCCACTGCACTCCAGCCTGGCGCCTGGCGACGGAGCGAGACTCTGTTTCAAAAAAAAATAGAGCTGCACAGTGGAATGTTTCATGGGAAAGAATTTCAGAGGGGCTCTGAGCAGTCCCCAAAGCAAGGACAGGCCCACCAGCCGCAGGCAGTCTGTATGTGTGCCCAGAGCAGGATGGGAAGAAGGGGTGGTCAGGGTCTGGAGGCTGGGGACACGTCCATGCCATTTCCAAGCACCGCCAGCCCTCCATGCTCAGCTATAACCCTAACCCCACATCCTCTCCTGAACGCCGCAGAGCCGGAGCACAGCTTTGGCATGCGGGTTGATGAAAACCTTATTAACTTGATTCTGCACCTTGGAGGATGGTGGCTCTGGCATTTGCTGAGCAGGTAGGTAGCCATGTGGTGGGACCCAGATGTCCATAAAGCTAAGAGCTGCATGAGGAGAGAAATTGTCTGAAGTCACTGTCAGCTGAGGAAAGTGACAAGGGCCCTGAGAGGGCAGATGACACACTAGGCCATGAGAAGGAACCAGGAAACCCTTCCAAGAGGGATGGATGGGGCAGGCATCATGGAAAAGAGGATGTGGAAACGGTGAGTTAGCAGGAGGCAGGTAAGTCAGGCGGGGCACGTGCCAGGAACAGGGAACCATGCAATAGACCCAGCAGGGAAGTGGTGGACACAGTGGCGGCAGGAAGGGGGAAAATTGGAACTGGACTTTGGAGGCCTTGAGTGGCAATCTAAGGACTTTGAGTTTGACCCCAAATAGGTGAAGTGGCCCTAGGAAGTGCCTTTAATGGCTGGGGATGGCAAGATCAGCACCATCATGTTCAGGGATCAAGTCTCGTCACCCAGTGGAGCGGGCCTGGGCTGGAAGGGAGGGTGCACTAAGAGGCAGATGGATGTCCCCGAGAGCATGAGCTGAGACAGGCTGGGAATGTGAACAGAGAGGACCAGGTGCTGGTGAGCCTGGCCGTGGCTGAACACAGCCTTGTGGCTTCACTGAGACATTCCTCAGAGGCAACTGAAGTTTCAGGGAAGAAGCCGTGTCCTTGGGCTTCCAGCTCTGGAAGGATCAACCCTTCAGGCACATAGGACAACCTAGTCTCAGGTCGTTCTACCAACTCCTGGTGGGACACTGGGGCCATCTTGGCCCGCTCAATTTGAGTTCCGTAGGCACTAGAAAGTAAACTGAATTTTTTTTTTAACTTTGGAGATTCCGACTTTCAGTTCTACAAAAGATTGGAGGCTGAGTAAGTGGACTTCCTGTCCCCATGTGGACAAGTGGTCTAGCCACCCAAGCTGCTGCGTGCTGGAAAGAGGGCAATGCATATCCAGGTCTCTCTTCAAATCCCACGCTGCTGCTTCGACAGCTCCCTGAGATTCACGGTTCCCCATCAACAAAGTGGCATTGTGAGTGCCTACCTGGTGGACTAAGAAGAAAGGAGGAGCCGAGCACGGGCTTGTCACCATCGGGTGCACCCATTGACATTTTCTTCTCTTCCTCCTGAACACCCAGCGGATCACACGGCAGCCTCCCCTGCAGCCGGGTGAGTTCTAGCCAATAGGATGTGAGTGAGGGAGCACTCTTCCCACTTCTGCAGGCTGGATCCAGATGTAGACACTGAGGCCCTAGAGGACAGAGGAGCCACAGATGCAAGGATTCCTAGAAGGAATCAGAAGATGAATGACAGCTGCCTACCAGCCAGGACCTCACGTTTTCGACTCTTCAGGGAATAAGCAATAAACTTCTGTATTTGCAACTTTGGACATTGTGGGGTCCTTTTGCTATAGGAACCAGCATTACCCCAAAAGACACAGACCATGTCATCTGCAGAACCTCTTCCAAGGCAAGCAACATCAAGGAGATGTGTCTGAACAAAGCAAGGTGATTCAGGACAAAGTAAAGGGCCGTGTACCAGGACCAGGTCAAGTCCAGCGAAAAGCACACACTTCGGAAAGGAAGAAGCCCCGAGCTCACGGTTCTCCCTTAAGACAAAACCTTCCTTCTGCACTGAAACAAAGCAACAGGTCCATGCTCTGGAAATCTAACTCCCCAGAATAAATGTCTGACCACATGTAAGCCTTAATCATGTAATGTGATTAGGGCCAACAGCGTGACTTAGCCTAGTGGGGAAAACTCTGAAAAAGATGCAGGGAAACACAGATGATCATGCCTTGCTTTAACTAGGAGAACAGGAACAGCAGGGCAAGCGACGCTGACTACAAGACCCAGGCCCGGCTGTCGTGCTCTTCCTGGGGGCATTAGGCACTCACCCCACCCCCACATGCCCTGGCCACATCCATAGCTGCTGCTGCAGACACATTGCACATCGGGGCTGGCTTCCCTGCAGTCCCCCTGTAGTGGCAAAAGCCAGAAAGATTCATTTCCACATGGATCTGCCACCTGCAACAGGGCACATGTTGACTGGGATTTCAAACTTGCTAACTGGAGGTGCAATGCAGCTGCGCCAGTGCATGCAGCACAGTGGGGTCCCCGAAACCTGCCCCTTAACAGTTCTCTCCCTTCCTGGTCCAGCGCCATGGCCCCTGGCAACACTGCAGGGCCGAGGGGTGGGGATCAGCAACTTCTTAATCCTGGGGCACAGGCAGGAAATGTAAGCCAGCCATGCCCCTGCCTCCACACCCAAGCATGGGCTATGACAGCCCAGGAATCCCAGGTCAGCCACTCAACTGACCTGTGGCCTGAGGCAAGGTACTCACCATCTCTGAGTCTCTCTCCTCTGAAAAGCAGAGCTAAGGCCTGCACCTCCTTCCCAGGTTGCTGGGACCCTGAGTCCTAGTCCAGTGCTGCCCAGTATCATTAGCATCCTTGCCAGTCACGAGGTCTGACAAATCATAAATGAGCTGTGTGAGTCACTGGTACTCTGTGAACCTCGGTTTTTAATTCTACCTGGTGATGGAAGAGACTCAGTCCTGCCTATCTCTGTTGATATTGCTGGAGGAGCAGCTGCAAAACCCACCAGACCATTTATTACCATGACAGCCTGCCATCACCCATCCCTAACCACGGAAACCCCAGGTGACTTTCGGGCTGTTGCAGGAGGCAGAGGGGCCCAGGTGACTCTCAGTGGCAGCTACAAGAGCCCAGCACCCCAGCACTGGCTGCCTGAATCCGATGTGGCTGCGGAGGGCGGATGTGCAGGGATGAGGGCTCTGGGCTCATCAGAGCCTGTGACCATGGCAACCTCATCAGGAGCTCCATTTAGGGATGATTAAGAAATATTTACATTAATTAAGAGTCCAAACATCTTCCTTGTCCAGGCAGGGACCTGACCTACACATGTCTCTCCCCAGCCTCTCGGTACCCGTGGCTATGCCTTGGGCAGGCTTGCTGGGTGCTGGAGCAGGTCCTGAAGCAGAGGGTCCTGGCTCTGCTCTCCAACCTCTCAGAACCTCACTTGCATTGACACACATCCCCCCTGCTGCCCCCAGCTTTCTAGGTGAGCCATCAGCAGCCCTACACACACGCTCCCTCTGCTTTATTCACAAAACAAACCATCCTGCTGGGCTCATTCGGACACTGCCCTCCCCCTTTGACATCACCATGAACAATAGTCACTGTTTTGTTTGAAACAAATTTGTCTAATGTTGTACAAAAATAGAGTCACTTTGAGTCACCCAAGGACATGGAGACTGGAAGCTGGAGAAAATCCAAGCCCCAGAGGCATTCCACAGATGACCACAGTGAACCTGGATGTGCAGGGACCCAGCTGGAGCCCAAGGACGGGACAAGAAGGCGGTTTGGAGGGAGAGGGTGGGAGCCCTCCTGCAAACACCCCTGACTCTGCAGTGGGGTCTCACCTGGGAAGCCCCCCATGGCTTCAGCAGAGCAGTTCTTTGTGGAGACAGTAAGTGCAGAGACCAGCAGGTCGGCCCCGGGGTGACCAGCAGACCCCATGGGGAGGAGCTCCTTGCTGAGGGATGGGAACTCATCCCCGTAACAGGCATGTAGCCCTTCCTTCCTCTAGGCCCCACCTGTGGCCTCGCTCCACAGAGGTCCATCCTGCTCTGGTCTCAGCCACATAAAACTTCCCTCCACAGCCATCACGACCCCCGGCTCTGCTGCTGGGCCTGCGCCAGCCACCTTCTCCTTTGTTTCCTGAAGACATTGCCGGACCTCCCATCCTCATTTCATGAGCACAGAGGACTGGGGAGAACAGCCCAGAGCCGAGTGGGCATGAGTAGATGCTGCTCAGATGGGGACCAAACACACTCCTGCTTCCTGTTTCTTCCCCCAAATTCCTGATCCTCAACTTCCTTGGGGGCTGGGAGTGAGGAGTGACCCCCTTCAGGATCCAGCCCTCTGATCAAAGCCCATACCTCCCAGACAGAAAGGCCAAGAAGGCCCTCAGCCCCCAGGAAGTCAGACCTGGGAGCATACTCGCTGCTGGAGGCCTGGAGTCCTTGGTACAGGGGATTCCCTGGGTTGAGGAAATCCTTAGCCTTTGCCTGTGCCCAGCTGTGTGCCCCAGCCTAGTATCCAGGCCCTTAGCTAGGACGCTGGTGGCGCTGTCCCACTCTCTGATTTCCTTGTCCCCTGCTACTGGCTGGGCTCCTGGCCTGAATGATCTGAGCAACCCACAGCAGCATGGCGCTATCTGTGGCCAAGATCCACTTCATCCAATGCCCGGAAGCTCCTGCTGTCCCAGTCCACCCCTGGATATTGACAGGCCTGAGTGGGCCAAGGACCTTCCATGACACCCTGCTGTGGAGGGCTGGCCAGCTTCCTGGGGAACCGTCCTCCCTGGGACCCTCTCCAGTGTCAGCCTGTTCAGTTCCCACTGGCCCTCCTGGGACAGTCACGTGTCCCTGTGTGTGTAGCTTGCATCACCCCTGATATCACTTTCATAAAGTGGTGGCCTGGACAATGAATTTCTAAAGACAGTGGCACCAAAATATGTCATCCACCCCCTGTGTTCCTCTCACGATGTAATGTTGACCTGCCTCTGTTCAAGGGATGCCTATGTCCCCTGAACGCAAGTGGACCTTGGAAACCACTCCAACCAATAGATCCAGGAAAGTCACACTATGTGGCTTCTGGGGCCAAGCTGCTTCTCTCCTGGGTCCCGTGCCTCCTGGAGCCCAGGGCTACCACGTGGAACATCACCATGCAGGAGGCCATATGGAGAGAGCACAGGGAGCCTTGGATGCCCACAGTGCCCAGCTGGTCAAGCCCCCCCGCTGGGTGTCCTGGAGCTGAGACAAGCCCTCACATGGCACTTGGCCCATCTCCCCGATCCACGCGCCAAGAGTGCAGTACATACCTTTGTGTAAAACGTTGAGGCTTGGGGTCGTTTGTTACACAGCCATACTGTCTAAAACAATCTGTGTTTCTCCAAGAACGTCTTTGCTGGGCCTGTAGCCTGTGGGGAGCCCTGGGTGTGAGCTAGAGTGTGAGTATGCTCAGTTGTAACATGGGAGGAGGTGGCAGCTCATCCCTCTTAGGGTGCTCTCTTCATCCTTGCCCTTTCATGTCTCTTAATCCAAACGCAGCTGAGGTGTTTTCTCTGGGTCATTAGAGTCCTACATTGTCAGTCACAGCCAAATGGCAAGTGCACAGGAGCTGAACTAGAAATGCCCAGTATTACATCCCTGGCCTGGGCAGATGGTGGGAGCAGACTTGCACAAACATCGTGTCCCCACAGAATCGCCTCAAGGAGGGGTGACAGATGCCAGCCTGCCACCAAGGAGCCAGTGTGTGCCTGGGACCCTGGATCACCTATGCACACCACATAAAAACTTCTCGATGTGGGCCAGGTTTCTAGGAAGCAACATAGCAGTACCTGAGAGTGAGGAATGGCATGGCCAAGGTTTAGTCATGATTTTAAACAAGTTATAAATGAATCACAGTGCATCCATCCACGGGCAGACCATCCCGCAGAGCCATATGTGCTTGTGCGCCTCTAGAAAGCCGTCTGATGATAGCGGTGAAGGAACACCGAGGCTGCAAAGCATCACGTCATCTTATATTTCACGCACGTGCACACGCGCGCACACACACATACGCTATTAAGAAGAGAATGGGTGTAAAGAAGTATGTGTTAAACCATTAATGGTGATTCTCTCTGGGAAAAAATTATAGAGAAATTCTTCTTTTGACATGCTGTATATACTTAAAGCTAGGATTTTTTAAAGATACTAAAAGACTTTTAGAAAGAAAATCTCCTGTGCAAGTAATTTTGCAGCAGCGCTGGGGCTCTCAGGAGGTGGGGGGGCTGCTCTGCTCCTGAGTCCTGAAGTGCAGTGCTGCCCAGAGGCAGAGGGCAGGGCAAGGGACAAAGGACAGGAGACAGGGGCAGGAGCAGGAGATGGGGCAGAGGAAAGGGGACCTCCAGGAGCCGAATCTCCAAGGGTAAACCGGCCCTCTGTGTCAGACTGGGAAAGGTGATTTGCTTCACGTGTTACTAGAAGGACCCACTGGCCCAGGTGTTGAGGTGCCCAGAGCCTTCAGCTATGTGATTCTGTCCCATCACTCCAAGTCACCTCTCAGGTGGAGCATTATTCTTCTCACCTCCCTTTCTCAGTCAACAAAGTCTCACTGCTTTGATAGTTAGCAAAGAGTCCTGATTTACTGGCTTTTCTAGGGATGTCCACACTGGCCTAGTAACTCATGGCTTTAAGCCTGAAGCATAAAAGGCACACACACATTTGGGATGTAAGTGGCAGTGAGACCTTCCAGGGACGAGTCACCCCCTTTCAAAGGCACTCACAGACATCTCAGAGAACAGAGATCATGGCCCTCCCAGAGCACAGGCCTTGGACCAGCATCTTAGCATCCCCAGAAGCTGACAAACACCAAATCTCTTCCATCCAGACCAGTGCATCTCAAACCTTAAGCTGCCCATGAAATGCCTTGAAATCACGTTAAAAGGCAGATCTGACTCTCAGTTCTGGGGCAGGGCCTGAGATTTTAGAAATTATCAAGCTCGCAGGGGAGCTGATGCTGCTAGTCCAGGGACCACACGTGGTCACAAGAGTCACTGCTTCAGTTACCCACGGAACCTTGTGGGAGGTGGTAAGAGCTCTGACACCATTACACATGAGATTCACTATGTGTTTTATACTTGTTTCCTGTGCCTGCTACCTCTCTTCTAAAGAGCTAGCGTGGCTGGGAGTTGACCAGACATGCAAGTTCTCTCTCTTTGTGATCTGACTGGGGTATTTGGGCTTCCTTATAGCACGGTGGTCCAAACCAGTTGGACCTCTTATATGACAGCTGCCTTCCACAAGAAAGCATTCCAAGAAGACAAAGCCCCACGTAGAAACATTGATCGGATCTCTGCCTGTATCACATATTCTAACATCTGTTCTAAGCAAGTCATGTGGCCAAGCCCAGAGTCAATGGGGAAGGGGACTTCACAAGGGTGAGAACGCTGGATGGCATGGCTCACTGGGGCTGTGTGCTTATTTACAAAATCCTACCATAGCCTGTAACTTCTGATTCCCACGCTGGGGTTTATTCAACCGTCCTTATCTGAAGTTCAATTCCCTTAGAAATTATCTTGCCTAATAGCTCATTTGAGGGAGTCTTGGATCTCTTGCAATTATCAGAAAACTGCTTTCTGAATTCAGCTTCATTAGAACATTTAAAAGGAAACAGTTCATTAGAAGTTCAGAAATACTCATTGTCATGCAAGACTTGCTTGCTTAAGTTATTACATTGAAAATTAATTAATTCTTTTAGTCATATTTTTTAATGGAGGAGGAATTTAATTTTTTGAATATGACAAATTTCTGCTGAAGACTGACAGCTATAGATATTAATCATTGTTCTCATTTCAGAAACCATTCTCCCTGCCCAATTTCATTATTTCACGGTGAAGAAATGGTTTAGAATTGCCACTGGCAAAAAGGGAATTTGGACCACAAGCTAAATGGTGCTGAGGACCTATGACCCAGATACAAGCTAGGGTACTGTCATTACCAACAGGGTGACGAAGGGGTTGGGAGCGTCATCCAAACCCTGGAGATTTCACCATCCCACACGCTGTGGCCTGGGAGCATCAGCCAGCAGCAGCATCGCTCACATTACAAAGTTGCTCCCACACTTGTATCTGGGGTGGCTTATAAGAAATGGGCAAAAGATCACTTTGGCATTTTCCTTAAAACGTTTTGTCCACATATTTTTATTAAAAAGTGAAAGAGATCATAAAATGAACCAGTCAGATCAAAAGAATATGCAATGAAAAATCTGTTTCTTTCCAACCAGCAAGGCTGGATGCCAATCCTCAGCATTCCCGAGACAGTGAGCCCAGTTTCTCACTGTGTGTGCATGTGTGCGTGTCTGAGTGTGTCTCTGTTTCACATTCAGTTTTGAATGTTTGCTAAAGAACACTTCAAAACTTAGCAGCTTAAACAACGGGAATTAATTTGAGCTAGGGCTCAGCTGGGCAGTTCTTCAGCTCTAGGTGTGTATGCAAGGGCCCTAGAAATCTAGGCTGGAAGTTACTTTCTCTGAGCTCGTTGAAGATATCATTTCATTGTTTTCAGGTTTCCACTGCTGCTGTTGAAAAGTCAGATTAAAGCATAACTTTTTTTCTGGATTCTTTAAAGATTTTTGTCTTAGCTTTATTATGATGTACCTAGATGTTGTTTTCTTCCTACTCAAAGCCCTATTTCTTTTGGATATGTGGCCAATGCCTTTAACCAGCTCTATAAAGCTTTCAGCAGTTATCTCTTTAAGTATTATTTCTGTCCTATTTATTATTCTGCTCCTTTTCAGAGTCTAATTACACATATATTAGATATTTTCCATATGTTCTATGTCTCTTAAGGTCTTTCTCTATTTTTAATTCCTTTTTCTCTTCATGCTTTAATTTAGCTATTTCTTCAAGTTTATCTTTCAATTCACTTTCTCTTTAACTGTGTCCAATCTGCTGTTAAGCTCATTCATTGACTTCTTAATTTTAGTTATTTTATTTTCCAGTTATAAAAATTGTATTTGATTCTTTTTTAAAGCTTCTGATTTCTGGTTACATGTCGCACTCTGTTCTTTAATTTTCTTTAACATATAAAGTGAACTTATTTTAAAGTCTGTATCCAACGACTCCAATATTTGGATCCCCTATGGGTCTGTTTCTAATGTCTTTTGTTGATGCTGTTGTTATTGTTATATTTCATTCATGTTGTCTTATTTTGTGTTCAATTATTTTATAAAACCCTCTACTTCTAGTTAGAAGTTACATGTTTCAGAAAGGGTTGATGAGTGGGCTGTTCTTCGGGTCCAGGCATGTTTGAAAATATCTTTTGATTTTATATCAAATAATTGCTTACAAATTTAATTCTTGCATTATTTTTTCTCTAATAAACCCAGTCATACTGCTTGACTTGCTACTTGTATTCAATACTGCTGTAGGAAAGACTGAGACCAAGCTAATCTTCCTGCTTATTCACTTCCTGAATTTTCTTGTTCTCAGACACTACACACACACACACATATACATATGTGGAGTTGAATCTCCTTTAATATTTTTTCTATGATTATTTTCTCTCTGTGTACTTTTCTAAGTGTGTTGACTGACTGTGTTAAGGATAAAAACCCCTTCCCTCCTTTGTTGTGTGCTATTGCAGTGACCAGAAGAATGAGCAGCACCCCTCTGCATAAGTAAATTTGCCTTGCTGAGAAATTCTTTGAGTGCTCATTTTCTTTGCAACTCCAAGCTCTTATTTCCAACATATCCATACATCTGATTATAGTTTTAATGTTATCCTTTTTTTGTCACTTTGTTTCTAACGTGACTTTTATTTGGTTTCATTTACTAATTCTAATTTCTTTTCTTAATTCACCCAGACCAATATTATCTCCTTCTGGTGTCTTGTCTCTTCTTTGATTTCTAGCATATTTTCTTTGCCTAGTTTTTTCTTAAAACTTACATGTCCAGTAAGAAAAAATAAAACACATCAGGTATCTTAAGAAAAATAAATTTAATGTAAAATATTGTCAACCAAGTATTGAACCAAAAAAGAAAGGGGAAAATACTGAAGCACCTTTAAGATAACAAGTCCTAGGAGCCACTGCTATATGTAGGCCAGAGAAGCAAAGTGAAGAGGTTGTGGAACATTAAAATCTATAGCTCTGACAGAGGAGCATTCTCAAGCTGAAACCTAGACTTCTGAGTAGGGGTTGCTACTTGGTTTGCACTGGTGTCTTCAAGCTCCCAGAAATGGTCCTAAGGGCCTGTGACCCAGATATCCCAGAATAGGACTCCTTGGCTGGTGCTGGCACATCAGGAATTGAGAGGAGGGAACTAAGCTGAGTCCTCTGCGGAGGGGGCCACTGCTTATTGGGAGCTGATGCCTGACCTCAGCAGAAGAAGCCCATGGAGCTAAGGCCAAGACACAGAGAAGAGGCAGTGCATGGCTGGTCCTGGTGCATTAGGAGTCCAAAAAGAGATCTCATGAAACAAACTCAGGCTGGGAGGCAGGGCTCCAGGTGAGTGTTGTCCAAGTCTCTGAATGTCATCCAGTCACTGGTTCTTTGAGTGTGAGAAACTGTGGAGGGGATTCAGCTGCTGCAGAGGAAGGAGCTGTCACAGCTGGGGTGAAGACCCATTGCTGGGGAGATGCTGATAGGAACTGGGAGTCCTCAGGAGGGAAGTAGCAAGTCCTGTTCCTCCTACAGCCATGACGCCTCCCTCTAACAGCGCCTCTTGGCAGAGCCCAATGTGGGGCAGCTGACAGGTTAGAAACATGGCTGCAGAGTTCCAGCCCCATCACAGAGCAGAGGATAAAAGGGTGAGCATGCAGCCAGAGGAGTTGGCTTAAGAGACAGCACTTATCCAAAGAAACATTTGTGCAAAACCCCTTCTGTGTGGTAGCTCAGGTTTCAGATGCATGCCCTCCATCAGCCTTGCTCATTAGCTTCTTTTGTTGCGGGCTCCTTTCCGAGTTACCCACTGAGGGGAAAGGGAAACATCAGAAGGAAAGAGCATCCACTGGGGTGGTGAAACATCCACCAAGGTGTTTTCTTTCACACTGCTCACTTAGCTTTTGGTTAACTGTAGCTAATCTGGTTAGCTGACTGCTGTGCACACTTTCCCTTTATCCTGCCCCTACTGCCATCTGCCTCTTGCAGAAACAGCTCTTTTGTACAGCCTCTCCTCTACCCGACTCCCTCGCCTGCTTCAACACAATGTACCAGGGTTTGGGGGCTGCTCCCATGGTCCCTCCATGTTCCGGTTGTTGCAATGGCAGATCTAAGTCCACGACTCTGCCTTCATTGCTATCTAACTCTTTCTTTGAGAACTCTATCATGCCTAGGAGACCTGAGGGGTCATCTTTGTTTTGTATTTTTTTTTCTGTCCAATTTCACTCCATTTGCCAGCTATTCTTCACAGCAGCTGGTTTGAGGTAGTGGGCTTTTTTCTAATTTAGTTAAATATGGAGTTTTCTCCTCCATTTATTCATTCCTTTTGGCTGCTTTTCGTTGTTGGGTGAGAGTATAAATATCTTTATGCTGATATTTTCAACTAGAAGCAAGAAAACTGGGATTGAAACCTTTAGCTGCCATAGATCTTCAAAGTCTATCATAATTAAGTACTTTGAAAATGAGTACAAGAAAATACTGTAGTGTTTCTGTAGCTTACTATGTTTTCTTTTCCTGCCTTGGCCCTTAGGCAGCTCACAACAAAATATAGAGGTCCATTTTGGTAACTCTAGTTTTTATATTAGCTCTCTAATCAGCTTCTTTTGATTTTTTTTCGCAATGTAGATAGCTACTTGAAGTCTCTTTATATGCCACTTGAAATCCTGTCTGTAAGCGTGTCAGATATACTTGATCATTTTTAAAGTTCGATAGGATCACTAATTACTTAAGATGTGAACATCATGCCGTAGTCTTTGAATAAATGCAGGAGACATCTCCCAAGAGAGATTGCCCACTCCTCATTCCAGCATTCCAGGGGTACCCAGTAGCAGTATTTTAGGCAGTCAAGTGAAGGATCAGAACAGGCGCCAAGGAAAGTGATGTCAGCAGCTTAACCTGTGTCCCACCTCTGATTGGTACCAGACAGCCAGTGCCCCTGCTCCACTGGGACTCCACCTGCGGCTGGGTGTTCTTGCGAAGGCCCATGAGTCACCCTGAGTTTCCCAGCTTTTATTTGTGGAGTGAGGAAGGGAATGATACTCTTCCCTGTAGGATGTTGTGGGGAGATGCGTAGTCATATTACCTGTCCTTTCCCAGGTTACAAAAAGACATCACTTCAACCCTTGGCAATCTGCTCTAGATTAAATGCAAAAATTCACCTCCATACACAGCAGATAGAGGTCTTACATGGAGATCGTAGTCACGAGAGCACTGAACTCAAGAGGTCTGGGTACTCTGTAGCCAGTCAGTAACTGTCGGGTAGTGAATGCCAATAACAGATAGAGAGATTCTTCTGAAATCCCCTTCTTCATAGTGCCTCAAAGTCACCCGAGCTGGACTTTCCCAGGGCCTGTAACATTGGTTTACATGTCCATCATGGTCAGTATTTACTTTAGACTTGGTCTAAATTATCTTATGTCTGTGACCATCTACCTTCCTTAGTTGTGTGCCATCAGAGGGCATGCACCTCATTTCTGTTCTCATGGTACCTCCATGATCTCCCCACCTGAAATACAGCAAATGCTTTAGTAAATGAATTAAAATGGCAGAACTTGGCACAGAATGCATGTTCAAGATGTGAAATGTATGAGCGAGTGAGGAATGGAGCAAAGGAGTAAGTGAATGAGTGCCGTGAAGACATCTGGCAGGTTTTCTGCAATTAAGCACACACTTAGCGCCAAGCGCCATGCTGAGTTCCGTTTATAGGAGAGATAGAGGTTGGCATGTACTTTTTGGTCACAGCAAAGAATACTCTCTTAGGCACTAGACAAGGTGGTTTACTCACAGAGGCTAGAATAATTTCCCGCCACTGGGCGTAGAACTCTTGGAGAAGAAAATTCTATATGGGCAAAGAAAAATAAATCATTGTAAATTTCTGTATTATCTATCTTTTGGGAGCCCAGACAAGCCAAGCTCCTACTGGGTAAAGGAAATCAGTATATATAATTTGGCATCATCATAAAAGACAGCACATGAAATCTGACACAACATAAAGTTCACCCTCTTAAAGTGTACAATTCACAGAGTTTTAGTATATTCACAAGGTTGTGCAACTATTACCACCATCAAATTCCAGAACATTCTTATTACCACAAAGAAAACTCCACTGCTATTACCAGTTACTTCTAAGTCTCCCCTTCCTCCAGTCCCTGGCAATCACAAATCTAGTTTCTGTCTTTTATGCTTTTCATGTTGTGGACATTTTCTATCAATGAGATCATACAAGAAGGCCTTTTGTGTCTGCCTTCTTTCACCCCGCATGATGTTTTCTAGGTTCATCCATGTTGTAGCATGTATTGGTGCTTCATTCTTTCCTGTAGCTGAATACTATTTCATTGTATGGACATACAGTGTTCTGTCTACTCACCATTTGATGGTCATTTGGGTTGTTTTTGCCTTTTTGATGTTATGAATAATGCCGTTTGAAGATTCATCTATAAGGTGTTTTAGTGAATATATGTTTTCAATTTTCTAGGGTATGTACTTATAAGTGGAATTGCTGGATCATAGAGTAACTCTTTGTGTAACTGTTTGAGGGACTGCCAAACTGTTTCCACAGCAGTTTCATCATTTTACATTCCCACCAGCAATGAATGAGCATTCAAATTTTTCCACATCTTTGCCAACACTTATTACTATCCCTCTTTTTATTATAGTCATTCTCTAGCTATAGGAAGTAGTATCTCATTGTAATTTTGATTTGCATTTCCTTGATGACTAATGTCACTTAGTATCTTTCCACGTGCTTGTGGCCATTTGTATATCTTCTTTGGAGAAATGTTTATTCAAGTCCTTTGCCCATTTTTGAAATGCGGTTGCCTTTTATTGAGTTGAAAGAGTTGTTTAGACATTCTGGATGCTAGATGCTTCTCAAATACATGATTTGCAAATCTTTTCCCCTATTTCATGTGTTAACCTTTCACTTTCTTGGTAGTGTCCTTTGATTTGCATAAGCTCTTGATTTTGATTGTCTTATACATTTATTTTTGGTTTTCTGTGCTGTTTTACAATTTTATTTTTTATTTCAAAATGTTTTTTGGGAACAGGTGGTGTTTGGTTACATGGATAAGTTCTTTAGTGATGATTTCCAAGATTTTGGTGCGCCTGTGTGCAATCTTTTATCCCTCACCCCCTTCTACCCTTTCCCCTGATTCCTCAAAGTCCATCGTATTATTCTGATGCCTTGGCATTTTTATAGCTTAGTTCTCACTTATGAGTGAGAACATGAAATGTTTGGTTTTCCATTGCTTAATTGTTTCACTTAGAATAGTGATCTCCAATTCAACACAGATTTCTACAAATCCCATTATTTCATTCCTTTTTATGGCTGAGTAGTATTCCATTATATATCACATTTTACTTATTAACTCATCAATTGATGGACATTTGGGCTGGTTCTATATTGTTGCAATTGTGAGTTGTGCTGCTATAAACATGCATGTGCAAGTATCATTTTTGCATAATGACTTCTTTCCTTTGGGTAGATATCCAGTAGTGACATTGCTGGATCAAATGGTAGATCTATGTTTAGCTCTTTAAGCAATCCCCACATTATTTTCCATAGTGGTTGCTCTAGTTTACATTCCCACTGGCAGTGTAAAAGTGTTCCCTTTTCATCACATCCATGCCAACATCTATTTTCTTTTTATTCTTTGATTGCAGCCATTCTTGCAGGAGTAAGGTGGTATCTATCACACTGTGGTTTTGATTTGCATTTCCTTGATAATTAGTGATAATGATATATTTTATATGTGTTTGTTCAGTATTTGCATATCTTCTGTTGAGAATTGTCTATTTGTGTTTTTAGCCCACTTTTTGATGGGATTGTTTTTTTTTTCTTGTTGATTTGTTTTAGTTCATCGTAGATTCTGGATACCAGTCCTTCGTTGGATGAACAGTTTTTGAAGATTTTCTCTACTCTATGGGTTGTCTGTTTACCCTGATGACTATTTCTTTTGCTGTACAGAAGCTTTTTAGTTTAATTAAGTCCCATCTATTTTTATCTTTGTTTTTATGGCATTTGCTTTTTGGGTTATTGGTCATAAAGTCTTTGCCTAAGCCAATGTCTACAAGGATTTTTCAGATGTTATCTTTTATAATTGTTATGGTTTAAGGTCATAGATTTAAGTCTTTGATCCATCTTGAGTTGATTTTTACATAAGATGAGAGATGAGAAACCAATTTCATTCTTCTCCATATGGCTTGCTGATTCTCCTGGCGCCATCCATTGACTAGTGTGTCCTTTCCCCACTTTATGTTTTTGTTTGCTTTGTTGAAGTTCAGTTTACTTTAGGTATTTGGCTTTATTTCTGGGTTCTCTATTCTGTTCCATTAGTCTATGTGCCTGTTTTTATACCAGTACCATGCTGTTCTGGTGCCTACAGTCTTACAGTATAGTTTGACATCAGGTAACATGATGCCTCCAGATTTGTTGTTTTTGCTTAGTCTTGGTTTGGCTATGGGGGCTCTTTTTTAGTTCCATATGAATTTTAGGATTGTTTGTTCTAGGTCTATGAAGAATGATAGTGTTATTTTAATGGGAATTGCATTGAATTGCTTTTGGCAGTATGGTCATTTTCACACTATCAGTTCTACCCATCTGTGAGCATGGGACATGTTTCCATTTGTTTGTGTCATCTATGATTTCTTTCAGCAGCATTTTGTAGTTTTCCTTGAAAACTTTCACCTACTTGGTTAGGTATATTTCTAAGTATTTTATTTTGTTTACAGCTACTGTAAAAGAGGAGGTTGAGTTCTTGATTTGATTCTCAGTTTGATCGCTATTGGTATAGAGCAGTGCTACTGATTTGTGTACATTAATTTTGTCCTGAAATTTTACTGAATTCATTTACCAGTTCTAGGAGCATGAGTCTTTCAGGTTTGTAGTTATATAATCATATCATTGGTGAACAGTGACAGTTTGACTTCCTCTTTGCTGATTTGGATGCCCTTTATTTCTTTCTTCTTGTCTGATTGCTCTGGCTAAAACTTCCAGTACTATGTTGAATAGAAGTGGTTAAAGTGGGCATCTTTTTTTTGTTCCAGTTCTCAGGGGGAATGATTTCAACTTTTCCCCATTCTGTGTAATGTTGGCTGTGGGTGTGTCATAAATGGCTTTTATTACCTTGAGGTAAGTCCCTTGTATGATGATTTCACTGAGGTTCTAATCATAAAGGGATGTTAGATTTTTGCCAAATGCTTTTTCTGCATCTACGAAGACAATTGTGTGATTTTTGTTTTTAATTCTGTTTATGTGATGTATCGCATTTGTTGATTTTTGTATGTTAAACCATTCCAGCATCCCACATATGAAACCCATTTGACCATGGTGGATTATCTTTTTGATATGCTGTTGATTTGGCTAGCTCATATTTTGTTGAGGATTTTTTGCATCTATGTTCATCAGGGATATTGATCTCTAGTTTTCTTTTTTTGTTATGTCCCTTCTTGGTTTTGGTATAAGGGTGATTCTGGCTTCATAGAATGACTCAGGGAGGAGTCCTTCTTTCTCTATCTTTTGGAATAGCGTCAATAGGATTGGTAGCAATTCTTTGAATGTCTAATAGAATTCCACTATGAATCCATCTGGCCCTGGACTTTTTTATTGATTTTTTTTTATTATCACCTCAATCTCACTGATGATTATTGGTCTGTTCAGAGTTTCTGTTTCTTCCTGGTTTAATCTAGCAGGGTTGTATATTTCCGGGAATTTATCCACCTCCTCTAGGTTTTCTAGTTTGTGTGTGTCAAGGTGCTCATAGCAACCTTGAAAGATCTTTTGTATTTTCTGTAGTGTCCATTGAAATAGTTCCTATTTCACTGCTAATTGAGCTTATTTGGATCTTCTTTTTTTCTTGGTTAATCTCACTAATGGTCTATTAATTTTGTTTATCTTTTTAAATAACCAGCTTTTTGTTTCTTTATCTTTGGTATTTTTTAATTTCAATTAGCTCTGCTCTGATATTTGTTTTTTGGTTTTTTTTTCTTCCATTGAGTTTGGGTTTGATTTGTTCTTGTTTCTCTAGTTCCTTAAGGTGTGACCTTAGACTGTCTATTTGGGCTCTTTTAAACTTTATCATGTAGGCATTCAATGCTGTTAGCTTTCCTCTTAACACCACTTTTGTTGTAACCTGGAGATTTGGATAGGTTGTGTCACTATTATCGTTCAGTTAAAAAAAGTTAATTTCCATCTTAATTTCATTGTTGATCCAATGATCTTGCAGGAGCAGGTTATTTAATTTCCATGTATTTGGAAGGTTTTGAGGGTTCCTTCCACTGTGGTTTGAGAGAGTACTTGATATAATTTTGATTTTCTTAAATTTATTGAGACTTGTTTTGTATCCTGTTATATGTTCTATCTTGGAGAATGTTCCATGTGCTGATGAATAGAATGTATATTCTGCAGTTGCTACATAAAATGTTCTGTAAATATCTGTTAAGTCCATTTGTTCTATGGCATAGTTTAAGTCCATAGTTCCTTTGTGGACTTTCTATCTTGATGACCTGTCTACTGCTGTCATTGGAGTTTTGAAGTCCCCACTATTATTGTGTTGTTGTCTATCTCATTTTGAGGTCTAGTAGTAATTGTTTTATAAATTTGAGAGCTCCAGTGTTAGGTACATATATATTTAGAACTGTAATGTTTTCCTGTTGGACTAGTCCTTTTATCATTATATAATGTCCCTCTTTGTATTTTATAACTGCTGTTGCTTTAAAGTCTATTCTGTCTATGAATAGGTACTCCTGCTTGCTTTTGGTGTCCATTTGCATGGAATATCTTTTCCACTTTTTTACCTTAAGTGAGACCTTTTGTGTTAGAAGAGTTTCTTGAAGGCAGCAGATACTCGGTGGGTGAATTCTTATCTATTTGGCCATTCTGTGTCTCTTAAGTGGAGCATGTAGGCTATTTACATTCAACTTTAATATCAAGAAGTGAGGTACTATTCTATTCATTATGCTAGTTATTGCCTAAATATCTTTTTTTAAATTGTGTTCTTATTTTATAGGTCCTGTGAGATTTATGATTTAAGGAGGTTTTATTCTGGTGTATTTCAACAATTTGTTTCAACGTTTAGAGCTCCTTTTAGAAGTTCTTGTATTGCTAGACTAGTAGTGGTGAATTCTCTCAGCATTTGTTTGTTTTGAAAAGACTGTATCTTTCCATCATTTATGAAGCTTAGTTTTGCTGGATACAAAATTATTGACTGATGATTGCTTTGTTTAAGGAGGCTAAAGATAGGACTCCAATGCCTTCTTGCTTGTAGGGTTTCTGCTGAAAAATCTGCTGTTAATCTGATAGGATTTTCATTTATTGGCTACCTGATGCTTTTGCCTCACAGATCTTAAGATTCTTTCCTTCATCTTGACTTTAGATAACCTAATGACTCAGTTAGTAGTTATTAGCCATTGCCCAGGCAATGATCTTTTTGCAATGAATTTCCCAGGTGTTCCTTGAGTTTCTTGTATTTGGATGTCTAGATCTCTAGCAAGGCCAGGAAAGTTTTCCTTGCTTATTCCCTCAAATATGTTTTCCAAACTTTTAGATTTCTCTTCTTCCTCAGGAACATCAATTATTCTTAGGGTTGGTCCTTTAACATAATCCCAAATTCCATGGAGGCTTTGTTAATTTTTTTAAAAAAATTCTTTTTTCTTTGCCTTTGTTGGATTGGATTTGAAAGCCTTGTCTTCACATTCTGAAGTTCTTTCTTCTGCTTGTTCAGTTCTATGGCTGACATTTTTCTTGGTATTTTACATTTCTCTAAGTGTGTCCCTCATTTCCAAAAGTAGTGATTTTTTGTTATTTATTCTATTTATTTCTCTGGAGATTTTTCCAACCATATTCTATATCTTTTTTTTTATTATTTCTTTAAGTTGGACTTCACCTTTTTCTGGTGCCTCCTTAATTAGCTTAATAGTCAGCATTCCGAGTTCTCTTTCTAGCAATTCAGAGACTTTTTCTTGGTTTGGATCCATTGCTGGTGAGCTAACGTGATATTTTACAGATATTAAGGAGCCTTGTTTTGTCATACCAGATTGTTTTTCTGGTTCCTTCTCATTTGAGTAGACTACGTCAAAGGGAAGATCTGCTAATCAGATTCTTTTGTCCCACTGGGTCCTTCCTTGATGTAGTGCTCTCCCCCTTCCTTCCCTAGGGATGGGACTTCCTGAGAGCCAAACTGTAGGGATTGTTATTTCTCTTCTGGATTGAGTCACCCAGCGGAGCTACTGGGCTCTGGCCTGGTACTGGGGAGTGTGTCTTCAAAGTCTTGTAATGTGATCTGCCTTCAGATGTCTCAGCTGTGGATAGCAGCACCTGTTCCAGTGGAGGTCACAGGGGAGTGAAACTGACTCAGTGAGGGTCCTTGTTTGCATTTTTGTTAAGTGTGCTGGTTTTGTGTTGGCTGTCTTCCAGTTCATTAGCTGCAATAGTATAGGGAGGATCAGGTGGTGGGCTGAACCACAGAGCTCCCAAGAGATTATGTTCTTTGTCTTCAGCTACCTCTACCAGGGCAAGTAGAGAAAGACCATCAGATGGGGGCAGGGTTAGGCATGGCTAAGCTCAGACTCTCCTTGGGTGGGGCTTGCTGTGGCTGTTGTAGAGGATGTATATTTTGTTCTCAGACCAGTGGAGTTACGCTCCCAGGGAGATTATGGCGGCCTCTGCTGTGTCATACAGGTCACCAGGGAAGTGGGGGAAACCAGCATGACAAGCCTCACCCAGCTCCCAGACAGTCTTAAAGGCCAGTCTCATTCCCACCATGCCCCCACAAGAGCTTCGAGTTTATTTCCAGGCACCCAGTGAGCAGGACTGAGAACCTGCCACAGGCTACAAACCTCCCCACTGAGAAAGCAAGCAGGGCTTTCAGGCTTCTGGCCTCCCTGCCTGCCAAGGTTTCTGTGCTCATATACGCACTCCCTGTTCACCTCCTTCCCTGGACTCTGTCCAGGAAACTTCATGTTTGGTTGAAACTGTTACAAAGTCTAGCTGGAAGTTTCCTTCTCTCTGTGCTAATTCCCCAGTTCTGCTGGCACCCCTCCCCAAAGACCTCTGTGAGACATTCAGGAATGGATTTCCTGGGGACCAACAGTGCCCATGGGGCTCTTCTCACTGCTTCCTCTTCCCCTATATTTCACTCTGCTCTCTAAATTCATCTGAGCCCCAGGTAAGGTCAAATTCTTTTCCCATGATTTGACCTTCAGGTTCCCCAGTGAGGATGTGTGTTCAGAGGTGGACATTCCCCCCTCACACTTTGAGCACTCAGTTTTTCAGCTGTCTTATGGATCCTACACAGCAAACTTCTTCCTTCAAAGGGGCTTGTGCCTTTTTTGTCATATCTAAAAATCTATTGCTTAATTCAAGTTCACAAAGACTTACACCTATGTTTTCTCTAAAAATGTTACATATTGACTTTTACATATAGGCCTTTGATCCGTTTTGGTTAATTTTTCTGTATTGTTTGAGGTGGGATCCAACTTAATTTTTTCACATCTCAGCACTATTTGTTGGAAAGGTTTTTCTTTGCTCATTCAAGGGTCTTAGTACCCTTGATGACAATTGCCCATAGATGCACAGATTTACATCTACACTCTCAATTATATTATATCATCTATATGTCTATTATTGTGCCAGTACCTTAATGTCTTGATTAATTTAGCTTGGTAGTAAGTTTTTAAATGGGAATGTGTGAGTCTTCCAACTTTGTTGTTCTTTTCTTCTTCTTTTTTTTTTTTTTTTGCTATGATTTTATAAAGGAGTTTATTTTTTAATTGTACTTTAAGTTCTGGGGTACAAGTGCAGATCTTGCAGGATTGTTGCATAGATACACACATGCGATAGTGGTTTGCTGTCTCCATCCCCCCATCCCCTACATCAGCCATTTCTCCCAGTGCTATCTCTCTCCAACCTCACTGCCCCCTGCCACCCCTCCCCTAGCTCCCCACCCCCCAAAATACCCCTGTGTGTGATGTTCCCCTCCCTGTGTCCATGTGATCTCATTTTTCAACACCTGCCTATGAGTGAGAACATGAGGTGTTTTGTTTTCTGTTCTTGTGTCAGTTTGCTGAGAATAATGGTTTCCAGATTCATCCATGTCCCTAGAAAGGACACGAACTCATCATTTTTTATGGCTGCATAGTGTTCCATGGTGTATATGTGCCACATTTTCTTTGTCCTGTCTATCATTGACGGACATTTGGGTTGGTTTCATTGTTTGCTATTATAAACAGTGCCACAATGAATATACATGTGCGTGTGTCTTTATAGTAGAACAATTTATAGTCCTTTGGTTGTATACCTGGTAACAGGATTGCTGGGTCAAGTGGAATTTCTATTTCTAGGTCCTTGAGGAATCACCATACTGCCTTCCATAATGGTTGAACTAATTTACACTCCCACCAACGGTGTAAAAGTGTTCCTATTTCTCCACATCCTCTCCAGCATCTGTTGTCTCCAGATTTTTTAATGAATGCCATCCTAAACTGAGTGAAATCATATCTCAATGTGGTTTTTATTTGGATTTCTCTAATGACCAGTGATGATGAGCATTTTTTTCATGTTTGTTGACCTTATAGATGTCTTCTTTTGAAAAGTGTCTGTTCATATCCTTCGCCAACTTTTGAATGGGTTTGTTTGTTTTTTTCTTGTAAATCTACTTTAGTTCTTTGTAGATTCTGGATATTAGCCCTTTGCCTGATGGGTAGATTGCAAAAAAAAATTTTCCCATTGTTTCTTTTGCTGTGCAGAAATTCTTAAGTTTAATTAGATCCCATTTGTCTATTTTGGCTTTTGTTGCCATTGTTTTTGGTGTTTTAGTCATGAAGTCCTTCCCTATGCCTATGTCCTGAATGGTTTTGCCTAGGTTTTCTTCTAGGTTTATTATGGTGTTGGGTCTTATGTTTAAGTCTTTAATCCATCTGGAGTTAATTTTAGTGTAAGGTGCCAGGAAGGGGTCCAGTTTCTGCTTTCTGCACATAGCTAGCCAGTTTTCCCAAAATCATTTATTGAATAGGGAATCTTTTCCCCGTTGCCTGTTTTTGTCAGAACTATCAAAGATCAGATGGTCGTAGATGTGTGGCATTGCTTCTGAGGCCTCTGTTCTGTTCCATTGGTCTACATCTCTGTTTTGGTACAAGTACCATGCTGTTTTGATTACTGTAGCCTTGTGATATAGTTTCAAGTCAGGTAGCGTGATGCCTCCAGCTTTGTTCTTTTTGCTTAGGATTGTCTCAGCTATTCAGGCTCTCTTTTGGTTTCATATAAAGTTTAAAGTGGTTTTTTCCAGTTCTGTGAAGAAGGTCAGTGGTAGCTTGATGGGGATAGCATTGAATCTGTAAATTATTTTGGGCAGTATGGCCATTTTCACAATGTTTATTCTTCCTAACCATGAGCATGGAATGTTTTTCCATCTGTTTGTGTCCTCTCTTATTTCCTTGAACAGTGGTGTGTAGTTCTCCTTGAAGAGGTCCTTTACATCCTTTGTTAATTGTATTCCGAGGTATTTTATTCTCTTTGTAGCAATTTTGAATGGAAGCTTGCTCATGATTTGGCTCTCTGTTTGTCTGTATTGGTGTATCGGAATGCTTGTGATTTCTGTACATTGATTTTATATCCTGAGACTTTGCTGAAGTTGCTTATCAGTTAAAGGAGATTTGGGGCTGAGATGATGGGGTATTCTAAATATGCAATCATGTTGTCCGCAAATAGAGACAATTTGACTTCCTCTTTTCCTAATTAAATACCATTTATTTCTTTTTCTTGCCTGATTGCTCTGGCTAGAACTTTCAATACTATATTGAATAGGAGTGGTAAGAGAAGCCAGTTTTCAAAGGGAATGCTTCCCGTTTTTGCTCCTTCAGTATGATATTGGCTGTGGGTTTGTCATAAATAGCTTTTATTATTTTGAGATAAGTTCCATCGATACCTAGTTTATTGAGAGTTTTTAGCATAAAGGGCTGTAGAATTTTGCCAAAGGCCTTCCCTGCATCTATTGAGATAACCATGTGGTTTTTGCCTTGGATTCTATGTGATGGATTACATTTATAGATTTACATATGTTGAACCAGACTTGCATCCCTGGGATGAAGCCTACTTGATTGTGATGAATAAGCTTTTTGATGTGCTGTTGCCTTTGGTTTGCCAGGATTTTATTGAAGATTTTTGCATCAATGTTCAGCATGGATATTGGCCTGAAGTTTTCTTTTTTGGTTGTTTCTCTGCCAGGTTTTGGTATCAGGATGATTTTGGTCTCATAAAATGAATTAGGGAGGATTCCCTCTTTTTGTTTTGTTTGGAATAATTTCAGATGGAATGGTACCAGCTCCTCTTTGTATGTCTGGTAGAATTCAGCTGTGAACCCATCTGGACCTGGACTTTTTATGGTTGGTAGGCTATTGATGTCTATTCAGGGTTTCAACTTCTTCTTGGTTTAGGCTTGGGAGGAGGCAAGTGTCCAGGAATTTATCCATTTCTCCCAGATTTACTGGTTTATGTGCATAGAGTTGTTTGTGGTAATCTCTGATGGTAGTTTTTATTTCTGTGGAATCAGTGGTGATGTTCCCTTTATAGTTTTTTAGTGCATCTATTCGATTCTTCTCTCTTTTCTTTTTTATTAGTCTGGCTAGCACTCTGTCTGTTTTGTTGATCTTTTCAAAAACCCAGCTCCCAGATTTATTGATTTTTTGAAGGGTTTTTTGTGTCTCTATCTCCTTCAGATCTGCTCTGATCTTTCTTAAAAAAATTTTTTTGTGCACTCTAGTTTCCATTTCCATACAGATTTTAGATTAGAGTTTCTATTCCTGGAAAACAAAAAGTTAGTGTTTTAATAGGTTGCACATTAAAGCTGGTGATCAATTTGGAGTGTATTACTACCTTAACAAAATTCATCCAATCCATGAATATGGGATGTCTTTTCATTTATTTAGTTGTTATACACTTTATTTGAATTATCTTTTGTAGTTTTCAGTGTATAAGTCTTACACTTCTTTAAATTTATTCCTAAGTATTTCATTCTTTTTGATGCCATTATACATGAAATTATTTTCTTTTTTTATTTAATTTTTAAATTATACTTTGAGTTCTGGGGTACATGTGCAGAACATGCAGGTTTGTTACATAGGTATACATGTGCCATGGTGGTTTGCTGCATCCATTCCCCGTCATCTACATTAGGTATTTCTACTAATATTACCCCTCCCCAACCCCCCGTTATCCCTCCCTCCTCTAGCCCTCCTATTCCTGACAAGCCCCATTGTGTGACGTTCCCCTCCCTATGTCCATGTGTTCTTATTGTTCAACACCCACTTATGAGTTAAAACATGTAGTGTTTGGTTTTCTGTTCTTGTGTCAGTTTGCTGAGAATGATTTTCTAGTTTCATTTTTCAAATGGTTTATTGCTAATGTATAGAAAGGTAACATTTTTGTGTATTGATTTGAATCCTGCAAGTTTGCTGAAGTCATAATAGTTTATTTGTGCATTCTCTGGAAATTTCTACATATGAGGTCCGATCGTCTGCAAATATTGATAGTTGTGCTTCTTCCTTTCTTATCTGCATGTCTTTTATCTATTTTTCTAACCTAATTGACCTGGGTAGAACTTCCAGAACAATGTTAAATGAAGTGGTAAGAGAACAGACATTCTTGTTTTGTCCCTGATCTTTGGGGAAAGATTTTAGTCTTTTGTTATTAAGTATGATATTAACTGTGGGTTTTTCATAAATACCCGTTATCAGTTTGAGAAAGCATCCTTGCATTCCTGGTTTGTGGGGTGTTTTTCATTATAGAAAGGTGGTGGACTCTGTCAAGTGTTTTTCTGTGTCCACTGAGGTCTCAAGTGGTTTCTATCCTTTATTTTATTAATGTGGTGTATTATACTGATTACATTCTCATTGTTGAACAAAATTGGCATCTTGGGGTGAATACCACATTGGAAATGCTGCTAGATTTGGTTTGCTAGTGTTTCCTTCAGCATTTTTACATCTATTTTTATAAGATGTATTGATTTGTGGTTTTCTTTTCTTATGATGTATTTGACTCTGGTATCAGAGTAACACTGGAATAATAGCAAGTACAGGAAGGTGTTACTCCTAGTCTGCTTTTTAGAAGAGTATTTAAAGGATTAGTGTTAATTATTTTGTAAAGGTTTAGTAGAATCCGTCGAATCACTGATGAAGCTAACTTGTTCTGGGCTTTTCTTTGCTGAAAGTTTGTTTTTGTTTTTGTTTTGTTACAAATTCAATCTTTGTACTTGTTATAACTCTATTTCTTTGTGAGTCCATTTTGGAGGTTTGTATCTTTCTAGGAATTTGTCCATTTTATGTGAATATCTAGTATGTTGTTTCACAGTTTTTCATGGTATTCGTTTATAATCTTCTTTCTTTTTGAATGGTCTGTGCTAATGCCCACCCCCCTTTTCATTCCTAATTTAGTAATTTGAGTCTTCTCTCTTTGTTTCCTGGTCAGCAATTTTTTGTTTTGTTCATTTTCTCTGTTGTTTTTCTGTTCTCTATTTCATTTATTTCTTCTCTATTATTTACTTCCTGCAGCTGTTTTGGGTGTAGTCTTCTTCCTTTTCTAGTTTTTTAAGGTGTATGGTTTAGTTATGGACTTCAGATATTTCTTCTTTTTAAATGTAGATATTGACAGCTATAATATTTCTCTCTGAGCACCACTTTCGTTGTATCCCATTAATTGAGGTATGTTGTGTTTTAATTTCCATTCATCTCAAAGAATTTCCCAATTTCTTATAATTTCACTTTGACCTATTGGTCATTTTTGAATGTATTGTTTACTTTCCATATATTTGTGACTTTTAAAATTTCTGTCTGTTGCCAATTTCTAATTTTATTTTGTTGTGGCCAGAGAACATACTTGGCATGATTCTGACCATTTCAAATTTATTGAGACCTATTTTGCGATTTAACATATGCTTTATCATGGAAAATGTTACACTTGAATTTGAGAGGAATGTGTATTCTGTTGTTGTTGGGTAGAGTGCTCTGTAAGTGACTGTTAGTTGTCATTGTTTTATATTTTTCAAGTCATCCGTTATTTTTTCGATCTTCTGTCTAATTATTCTAATCATTATTTAGAGTGGAGTATTGAACTATTATTGTTGAATTGTCTATCTCTCTCTTTAATTCCATCATTGTTACATCATTTTTATGGAGCTCCCATTTTATCATTTTAAAATGTCCTTTGTGTCAAATAGCAGTTTTTGCCTTTAAACCTGTTTTGCCTGACACTAGTATGACATGGCTGTCTATAGGTTACTCTTTGTACCAGCTCTATTTTCCATACTTTGATTTTCAACCTATTTGTTTCCGTGAATCTAAAGTGTATCTCTTTTTGTTACCATATCATTGGATCCTGTTTTGATCCACTCTTTCTTTCTCTTTTAATTGGAGAGTTAAATCCATTTACGAACTTGCCTTCCCCGCTGGAGATGACAAGAGCAGAGCACTGGTTTTAGCTTTCCTGTACACAGTGTGAAGTATTACTCACTTCACTTCTTGCCAAGGCAACTCAAATAAAACTGTCAACCAAGTAGTTATGTAATTTGACTGTCACATTCTTTCTCTGGGACTCAGCTTTCTTATTGGCAAAATAACTTGGGACAGACTTTTAACATTCTTTTGAGCAATGTGCAAATGACACGTTGCACACCTGTGCAGGGAATGGCCTGACTCTAAACGTCTCCCACTTGTCCTGTGACTAGAATTGAGTGGAGAGGCTGAAACGCACTATTTTCCTGTTGGGCAAAATAATGGTGATTCCTTTTCACTAGGCCCGAAATAGTCCGAGGTATCATCTGATGACCTCAGGTTGCTTCCAGTATCCCCACAAGATTTGTGCACAGAGCAATATTTCTGCTCAGGCAGAAACCTGAGACTGGGTCCTTCCTTCATGCAGGCCCCCGATGTGAGTCACCAGCACCTGTCACTCCCACCTGCCAAACACTGGCACTCCCGCCTCCCTCCTCCCTGCTGTCACCCCTGCCTCATTCCTGCCTTTCTCATTTCTCACACTCCTGCTTCCTGTCCCTCTGCCCTCTCCATATGCCAATTGATGCACTGTCACAGCACCCCAAAAGTCCTTCCAAAATGGCCTTTGTCATCGCTGCCCTCTGCTGACATACTCCCTGCAAACTCCAGACCCCCTCGGCTTCCCACCCAAGGCTTCCGGGATTAGACATCTTCCCACCTGCCAAGCTGAGTGCTTCTCCTCCCCATTCAGATCTATTGCCGTTTCCTAGAAACAGTGGGCTCTGGCCAGCTTCTCTCCCTCTGCACCAGCTGCCCCTCCCTGAGAGTCCCACTCCCCAGGCTGCAGTTCTTCAACCACTGTGCTCGCTCCTTAAAGGAATTTTGACAAAGTCGTGAAACTTCTCTTACATGTATTTGAGGTAACATTTAGCTTTTTCACACAAATATATAGTTTCTCATATATTATAAAAACTGGCATTTTAAAATAAAACTGTTAGCTCTCTCTTTAGAATTTATGCAATAGAAAATAAATACCACAGCAATTTAAAACTCACCATTCATTATCCATTTAAAAAGAATACATGAGCAATCTCCACTCTAACGGTCAGAAATTTTATCCCTTCCTTTTTTCAACGGGAGCTCACAGTTCAATTCTACTGCCCTTATTGAATTTTATTCTAATGTCGTAGAATTTTATGCTTGAAAGAGCTTTATTATCATCTCATAAAATTCTGGAAGAGAAACGTGTCTATCAATTGAAATTATTTTGTTTTCTATAACCAAAAGGCTCTAGATGTTTACTTTTTTTAATTGAGTTATTATGACAATGATCATTAATTAAGCAATTCAAAATATGTAATAGAAATTTGGTAAAGCATTATATATAAAAAATAAGATTGCATTGGGGATGTTCCTTGTAATGAGATGATTCCATGGTTGTTGCTCTGTTTCTTGAGCAGTTCATGTATCTGTCCCCTGCATCAAGAAGTGGACAGCAGGGAGAGCAGGTGCCCATAACTGGTGCAGTTGCCTGAAAAGAGCTCAGGGTCCCCCTCACGCACCCCTGTGGTTCATATTAATATTGACTTTTGCTGGTGGCCTATAAATTGTCTTTTTGACTAGGGCCTTGTTGTAAATGAATAGTGCTTATTTTTAGAATTTAGCAAGGGAGACCTGGCATCAATTTTATTTTGTTTTTTCGTCGTTTTGTTTTATAGCTGTAAACACTGAGAAACTTTATTCCTATCCGAGAGTAAGTGAAAATTTTGTTATGCCAATGGCATTTAGTTCTGAGGACTCCTCAGTTACAGCCATTAGATCTGCCTTTAATTTTGTTGAAAGCAAAGAATTGGAAACCACCTCCCTTAGAAAGGGATTTGTTTTCCAATCATTCAAATCACTGTTGCTCAGTCTCCTGGAATTCTACTCAAAGGGCACTATTACAAGACTCTCAGAGGACCATACCCCAGCGTGTCCCTCGTAGGTACTTGGTTCAAACTGATAAGAGAAAGCGCTGGGTATTATTTTATCATATGCTTTGAATTTATTTGCCTGAAAACCTTGAGGCTGAGGCTAAGGCTTCGTCAACCCAAATGATGGAGATGCCATCCCGATGACATGCTTGGAAAGTCAGCACTGCAGCTTCTGTTGGCGCCATTCAACTGCCAGATGGGACTCCCTACCGGGTGAAGGCATATGGCACTTCTCAGCTCAAGCAAACGTGTGAATTGCGTGTTTCAAGAAACAGCATAAAAATCACTGAGAAATAAATTGTGCAATGTATCTTATAAGAAGGGTGACTAAAATCAGTCAATATTAAAATGATAAAAACGGAATACAATATTTCATATTTATTTTATAGTAAGTTATAAAGAAACAAGGTAAGTCTAACTCCTACTTGTCATTGAACATGGTATAATGCTGTCATGTAGCAAAATTATTATGTATGAAATAAAATGTGTGATAAAATCTTTAGTAAGCCTGTGGCAGAGGTATACTTCTGGATATTTTGGGTTGGCTTGCTTAAATTTGAGAATAATCAAAATCATCTAATAAAGTCATAAGCAATGTCAAAAACTTTATGGGACATAGTCAAAGTTTCTCTTTATACTCAAGAAAACAGAAGGTAAAAGTGTCAAGCCATTAAGAGCTTGAACACTTATGTATAATTTTATTTTTGTGAATGAGAAGAATACAGTAAATGTTTATTTTGATAAAGATGAGGATTGGTGGCCAGACGCGGTGGCTCACGCCTGTAATCCCAGCACTTTGGGAGGCCAAGGCAGGCGGATCACGAGGTCAAGAGTTCGAGGCCAACCTGACTAAAATGGTGAAACTCCAACTCTACTAAAAATACAAAAATCAGCTGGGCGTGGTGGCACACACCTGTAATCCCAGCTACTCGGGACGCTGAGGCAGGAGAATCTCTTGAACCTGAGAGGCAGAAGCCAAAATCACACCACTGCTCTCCAGCTTGGGTGACAGAGCTAGACTCCATCTCAAAAAAAAAAAAAAAAAAAAAAAAAAAGAAACCCGTTTCACACTGCTGATGTAAAAAAGAAAAAAAGGTTGAGGATTAGCTGGTCAGTGCCTAAGGAAATCCTCTCTTGCCCCCAAGCAGCAGGCTCCAGACTTGTCAAACTTGGCTGTTCTGATAAATCATTCACAAACTTTCATCTCCACTGGTATTTGCTAATTGAATAATTAGATATAATTAATAACATCATGCATTACCATAATTTTAACATTATGGGTGTCAAGAGGATACAATTTAATTAGAGGTTAACATTTCGGGCTTGGAATCAGCTGCTTAAGTTAACTGTAGCCTGTGCTTCTGCCAGCTGGAGAAGCATGAACTGTGCCCTTTTGATTCATTTTGCTGCATTTCTAAGGTCCGGAAAAGCAGATAGCGAAACACAGTGATTTCTTGAAATTTGGTGGCTAAAAAGAAATTCCCAGAAAACAGCATTGGTGTTTGTGTATGTGCATGAACATCTGCTGCGGCTCTGCCTCATACAGGATATATGCTAGCTGCTCTCGGGGATACAAAAGACCCCATCTTTATGTCCAGAGCCAGGAAGGTTCAAATCGTGCTTGCACAGAAGTCCCTGAAGCTGGAAGTAAAGAGTGACAACGCCCATTGTCACATGGCTTAGTTATGACAGATTCTCAGGATGCATGCCATCAGGAAGTCAGGTGCTTTTTGATAAGAATGACTCTGGACTATACTGCTAAGTGTAACTTCTAAAATTTATACCTTGCTAAGACCTCCTGTAATAGAACTTGCAGGTCAGAAAAAGAGACTGTCAAGACATTAGTCGTGATTTCAGACTTAGAAAAGATGGCTGTTAGGGAGATTATGACAGATGAGTGCTGTGGGAATGGAAAGGACGGAGAGGCTGCCCCTGCGTGAAGGTGGGAGCTCACTATCCCAAGTGAGGGAGCCCCAAGGCAAGAAACTCCTTTTATTTCTAACGCATCTCGGAACATGTCTTCTGTCTGTGTACGTGTTGACGTGGGTTTAACGAGTTGACGTCTCTGGTGAGTGTAGTCAGTGCAGCTGTCTGGGCTGAACTGACCCAGTTAGAGGGCTGTATTCTGAAGGAGCCTTAGACTCCTGGTTAGCACCGCCTGCTGCTTGATCCCCTCCAGGTTCGGTGATGAGGTACTGTCCATCATGTTAGGTCAGGGTTCTCGATGGGGTCTCACAAATCTGAGCGTGGTGCAGAGGCTTCCCAGCTCAGGAACGATCACCATGAGGCTCAGGCCGGGGCAGGTTCAGGGTGTTGCGGCAGTGAACAGTAAAGTGAGGGGGAGTCATGGAATTTCCTAAGAGGTTGGTGGGCCGGCTGAGAAGTGACGTGCTGTCTGTGCTGCATGACGGGCTGTGAGGTCAGGCAGGGGGCCTAGAGCTAGTTGAGAGGGAGCATCAGCAGCTGGCACTGCCAGCTCATGCCCTAAGTCAAGAGGAATAAGCCTTCCCACTGGGTCCAGGCCACAGAGTCTACAACAGGCTTTTGATGGAGTGGAGACAAAAGATAATCCATCCTGGATGCTGGCTCTGTGCTGACTTCTGCTCAGCCTGTCCCAGGAACGAGTCCGAGTTCTGCTGTATTCACTGTCCCTCACATGGTAGCATGCCAACCTTGATGTTACCACACGAACGACAGGCTCTGGTGCACACAGCATTGTTTCCTGTTCTGGGGGGCTGCCTTTCATCATCTGCATAAAGCACATACGCTCTTTCCCTATGGTATATAAGCCCTAGGTCTGGGGGGTAACAGCAGGGAGGTCTGCCTCTCCTGTCGCCTCTCGAGACTGTGCTTCTGTTAATGAATCATTTTATATCCACAAACTGGATTTGCCGGCCTCATCTTTCGGTTTCTTGGCATATTTGCCTTTGGGGGCCTCGTGGCATATTTGGCCCTTCCATGAAGTTGATTCAGAATCTTAAGGGTGTGTCCAGATCTTTCATGCACAAATAGATGAATGGCTTTGATAGTTAGGAACGCACAGGGAAGGAAGCCACTGAGGAGTCTTCTTTAGGTCCCACGAGGCCTGCTCGTGTTGCAGCTCCCACAGCAGAGGGTCATCCTGAGGACTGAGCTCCTAAAGAGGTATCATACCCTTAGAAAACTTAGCACCCATTGTCTGCGGTATCCAGTGAACCTAGAAATCCTCTCCATTGGTTCTGTGAGGGGTCTAGGACAAGTCTGTGTAGTCTTTTGTCTATTGGGAGGGAATGCCTTTCCCTCTTCTGGCAGGCCATGCCCTAAATGATGGGCCGTGCTCTGACAATTTTGTGAAGTCTTGGCTCTGGGGCCTGGGGAAGGCAGGAGGGACGTCAAGTGAAGCCTGGGATGTGCCTGGCCAGGTGCTCTGTTGTTCTCCCAGGTGAAGGAAGAAATAGTTGACTGATCTGAGGCACACTGAGAGGGTCCGACCAGAGCTCCACGGCAGTGAAACCGGCAGCTGCAGGAGGAACGGATGGCGGGATGGTGCTGGGTTAGGAGTTACTGGGAAGTGAGAAATGACTAATGTGTTGATGCCCTGAAGTCTTGACCACGCTGATTTCTCATCCATTCAGTTTCTTGGCAGGACAGGAGGGTTGCAAGGGTAAATACAGGGCATGGGGAGGTCTCTGGCTTTTAACTCTGGTCTGAGCCTTTCCTTCATTCCCAGCTTCACAGGATAGTGGAGAAATTTGGGTAACCATTTGGTAGGCTCTATCTGAATTTTAATAGGCTGTATTAAAATTAATTTCTGTATGCTGGTGGAAGTTTTAGACCATAGAGTGCCAGATACAGTGTCAAGACCTCTATCTTGGGTCTGCGTCTGATTTGACAGAGCGGGCAAAGGTTGATCCGGAGCAGACACGGCTTGATGCTGAACAGAGGAGTCCTCTGGGACTGCAGGAAATTGTCCTTCTGGTGTGCACATATTCTGCTTGCAGTGTGAATGTCTCGCTTTTAAATTTCCATAGGTGGGATCACAGAACAGGAGAGAATGTTTTCAGCCAAGGACCCAAAGGCTATACAGTTCAGGGCCAGGAGCTCTGGAAAATCCATGGCTTATCTGAACTATCAACCACCTGTGTGGTGCGTTTGCTCTGAAGAGAAGGTTAAGCAAAGGTGACGTGTAGCTTAGAAAGAGGAGCTTCCGTACCCACCAGCAGTCATTAAACTGACCTTCGATATTTGTCATTAATTCACCTTGAGTATTTAAGGAAACAGCAGGGTATTGGGTGCACGCTCATCTAACTAGATTTTCTGATTTTTCTTTGTCTTGCTTTTTTTTTTCCATGATGGGATGATCTTTATTCCACCTTCCCTTTTGTTTACATATCTGTAAGTATCCTTATCCGTCCGTCATTTGGCTGGGAGTGGGTCACCCAGCTGTTTGATCTTTAGGGCCATGCATTTATTTTTGGGCCCCGTCTTGCTTTTGTTCTAAAGCCCCCTCAGCATGCTCTGCCGGCTGTTGTGGTTTAGGTGAAAACGCTGCCTCCCATTCTAATTTTGTTTTTGAATTACATGAACAGTCTGACAAAATGAGATGAAAGAGCTGCTTTCCCATCATCATCTTCTTTAACTCCCGAATGAAGCCTCAGTATACTTTCCAGTTTAGTCTTAACATTGCCTATATTTTTATATTTTATTTATTTGCATGATGTAATTACAGTCCAGTAGATTTTATGGGAAACGTTTCAGCCATAGGATGTAGGAGACTTAACCCTAATTTATAGTCCCTTTTTTGGCCCTTGAGCTTATTGTGAAAAGAGGGATCCTACAGATCCCTTCCCAGTTCAGTCCAATCAGTTCTTACTTCTAGGATTTAGCATCTGAGGCTCTGATTAATTAATATGTGTACAACTTGACATAGGTCAGGCCATTGCAACAGCCAGGATTCTCCAGGGAAAGAGAACCAATGCAGGGCGTGTGTGTGTGTGTGTCTGTGTGTGTCGAGGTGTGTGTGTGTGTGTGTGTGTCTGTCTGTGTGTCTGCGTGTGTGTCTGTGTGTGTCAGTGTGTGTCAGTGTGTGTCTGTGTGTATGTGTGTGTCTGTGCGTGTGTGTGTCTGTGCGTGTGTGTGTGTGTCTGTGCGTATGTCTATGTCTGTGTGTGTGTGTCTGTGTCTGAGTGTCTGTGTGTGTGTCTGTGTGTATGTGTGTGTCTGTGTGTATGTGTGTGTGTGTGTCTGTGCATATGTGTCTGTGTGTGTCTGTGCATGTGTGTGTCTGCGTGTGTGTGTCTGTGTGTATGTGTGTGTGTGTCTGTGCGTGTGTCTGTGCGTATGTCTATGTCTGTGTGTGCATGTCTGAGTGTCTGTGTGTCTGCATGTGTGTCTGTGTGTGTCAGTGTGTGTCTGTGTGTATGTGTGTGTGTCTGTCTGTGTGTGCCTGCGTGTGTGTGTCTGCGTGTGTGTCTGTATCTGTGTGTGTGTGCCTGTGCATGTGTGTGTCTGCGTGTGTGTCTGTGTCTGTGTGTGTGTGTCTGTGTGTCTGTGTCTGTGTGTGTGTGTCTGTGTGTGTGTGTGTGTGTGTGTGTCTGTGTGTGTGTGTGTGTCAGAGAAAGAGAGAGAGAGGGAGATTTGATGATGGAAGCTTGCAAGTCCGGAACCTGATGGTGGGCCGGCAGGCTGGAGACCCAGGCGAGAGCCAATGTTGCAGTTCAGTCCAGCCTTCAGCGGCATCATTCACCTTGCTCTGAGAAGGTCAGTCTCATATTCTATTTAGGCCTTGAACTGATTGGAAAAGGCGCACCCACATTAGGGAATACAATCCGCTTTACTCAAAGTCCACCAATTTGAATGTTAGTTTCATGCATAACAGCCTCACAGAAACAGCTGAAATGCTTGACCACATAAATTGGGAAACATTAACCATCACAGTAGCCTGGGCCCTATGCACCCAAAAGTTTCTCTGGGAACAGTTGCTGGCTTTGTCTAGGTTTAGGGAAATCCTCAGTTAGAGCTTTCAATTCAGCCTGGCTCCCAGGTTAAATTCTACGGTTGTCAGCTCTCCTGGCTTGTGGGAGCAATAGGACTTTGGAGATAACAGCTATTTCAGGGCTCATACGAGAGTCATTGGTAAAAGCTAGACAGACAAGGGGAAGAGGAGGGAGGAGCTGATGATGGTGCAGAGGAGAGGGCCAGAAGGAAAGTAAACAACGAGATATTCATGCAACAGACTGCCACACAGTGATCACTACACTACACACAGTGACAGTGAATTCCACAGACAACAGCAGGGCAGAGTCAGACACAAGACAACGCACTACATTACACCATTTACGCCAGGAGAAGGCCAGGAAATCCTACATATTAGGCAGAGGTGTCAGAATAGCGGTTACCTTGCGGCAAGGGGGTGCTGTGGACTGGGAAGGGACATGTCTCTTCAGTTGCCGGTTCCCTGGCAACTGTATGCTCTACGTCTAGACCAGGTGAAAGCACATAGAGTGGCAGGTAAGCAGGGTGGTAGTTACGGGGATGGCAGTTATTCAAGGTGGTAGTTACACAGAATGGTCGTTAACGTGGGGTAGTAGTTACATGGGGTGGCAGTTATTCAAGGTGGTAGTCACACAGGGTGGTAGTTAACGTGGGTTAGTAGCTACGTGGGGTTGCAGTTATTCAAGGTGGTTGTCACACAGGGTGGTAGTTAACGTGGGTTAGTAGCTACGTGGGGTTGTAGTTATTCAAGGTGG